>NC_052307.1:82340591-82350591 GCF_016432855.1 Salvelinus namaycush
ATAAATCTCATCTTTGTACGGCAGTCTATACATCTTTCTATATAAACTCAGCAAAAAAAGAAACGTCCCTTTTTCAGGACTCTGTCTTTCAAAGATAATTCGTAAAAATCCAAATAACTTCACAGATCTTCATTGTAAAGGGTTTAAACACTGTTTCCCATGCTGGTCCAATGAACCATAGACAATTAATGAACATGCACCTGTGGAACGGTTGTTAAGACACTAACAGCTTACAGACGGTAGGCAATTAAGGTCACAGTTATGAAAACTTAGAACACTAAAGAGGCCTTTCTACTGACTCTGAAAAACACCAAAAGAAAGATGCCCAGGGTCCCTGCTCATCTGTGTGAACGTGCCTAAGGCATGCTGCAAGGAGGCATGAGAACTGCAGATGTGGCCAGGGCAATACATGCAATGTCCGTACTGTGAGACGTCCGTCATGGTCTGGGCGTGTGTCACAGCATCATCGGACTGAGCTTGTTGTCATTGCAGGCAATCTCAATGCTGTGCGTTACAGGGAAGACATCCTCCTCCCTCATGTGATACCCTTCCTGCAGGCTCATCCTGACATGACCCTCCAGCATGACAATGCATACTGCTCATTCTGTGCATGATTTCCTGCAAGCAAGGAATGTCAGTGTTCTGCCATGGCCAGCGAAGAGCCCGGATCTCAATCCCATTGACCTGTTGGATCAGAGGGTGAGGGCTAGGGCTAGGGCATTCCCACCAGAAATGTCCGGGAACTTGCAGGTGCCTTGATGGAAGAGTTGGGTAACATCTCACAGCAAGAACTGGCAATCTGGTGCAGTCCATGAGGAGGAGGTGCACTGCAGTACTTAATGCAGCTGGTGGCCACACCAGATACTGACTGTTACTTTAGATTTTTACCCCCCCCCCCCCCTTTGTTCAGGGACACATTATTCCATTTCTGTTAGTCACATGTCTGTGGAACTTGTTCAGTTTATGTCCAGTTGTTGAATCTTGTTTATTTCATACAAATATTTACACATGTTAAGTTTGCTGAAAATAAAGCAGTTGACAGTGAGAGGACGTTTCTTTTTTTTGCTGAGTTTATCTCTCATCTTCGTACAGCAGTCTAAACATCTTGCTATATATCTCTCATCTTTGTACAGCAGTCTATAGATCTTTCTCTGTGTCTCTGATCTGTGCAGGCCGTGGCAATAGAGCGCTCTATTCTGCAACTTCCTTTTATTATAGCCCTGTAGTTATCGTTCATAGAGAGGAGGAACCAGCGTCATAGAGAGGAGACCAGCGTTCATTAGAGAGGAGGACCAGCGTTCATTAGAGAGGAGGACCAGCGTTCATTAGAGAGAGGACCAGCGTGTTGTGAGGATGGCACCATGGTAGTTATCGTTCATTAGAGAGGAGGACCAGCGTGTTGTGAGGATGGCACCATGGTAGTTATCGTTCATTAGAGAGGAGGACCACGTTCATTAGAGAGGAGGACCAGCGTTCATTAGAGAGGAGGACCAGCGTTCATTAGAGAGAGGACCAGCGTTCATTAGAGAGGAGGACCAGCGTTCATTAGAGAGGAGGACCAGCGTTCATTAGGAGGAGGACCAGCGTCATTGAGAGGAGACCAGCGTGTTGTGAGGATGGCACCATGGTAGTATCGTTCATTAGAGAGGAGGACCAGCGTGTTGTGAGGATGGCACCACGGTAGTTATCGTTCATTAGAGAGGAGGACCAGCGTGTTGTGAGGATGGTACCATGGTAGTTATCGCTCATTAGAGAGGAGGACCAGCGTGTTGTGAGGATGGTACCATGGTAGTTATCGTTCATTAGAGAGGAGGACCAGCGTGTTGTGAGGACGGCACCATGGTAGTTATCGTTCATTAGAAGAGGAGACCAGCGTGTTGTGAGGATGGCACCATGGTAGTTATCGTTCATTAGAGAGGAGGACCAGCGTCATTAGAGAGGAGGACCAGCGGTGTTGTGAGGATGGCACCATGGTAGTAGTTATCGTTCATTAGAGAGGAGGACCAGCGTGTTGTGAGGATGGCACCATGGTAGTTATCGTTCATTAGAGAGGAGGACCAGGTGTTGTGAGGATGGCACCATGGTAGTTATCGTTCATTAGAGAGAGGACCAGCGTGTTGTGAGGATGGCACCATGGTAGTTATCGTTCATTAGAGAGGAGGACCAGCGTGTTGTGAGGATGGCACCATGGTAGTTATCGTTCATTAGAGAGGAGGACCAGGGTGTTGTGAGGATGGCACCATGGTAGTTATCGTCATAGAGAGGAGGACCAGTGTGTTGTGAGGATGGCACCATGGTAGTCATCGTTCATTAGAGAGGAGGACCAGCGTGTTGTGAGGATGGTACCATGGTAGTTATCGTTCATTAGAGAGGGGACCAGCGTGTGTGAGGATGGCACCATGGTAGTTATCGTTCATTAGAGAGGAGGACCAGGTGTGTGTGAGGATGGCACCAGGTAGTTATCGTTCATTAGAGAGGAGGACCAGCGTGTTGTGAGGATGGCACCATGGTAGTTATCGTTCATTAGAGAGGAGGACCAGCGTGTTGTGAGGATGGCCACATGGTAGTTATCGTTCATTAGAGAGGAGGAGACCAGCGTGTTGTGAGGATGCACCATGGTAGTTATCGCTCATTAGAGAGGAGGACCACGTGTTGTGAGGATGGCACCATGGTAGTTATCGTTCATTAGAGAGGAGGACCAGTGTTTGTGAGGATGGCACCATGGTAGTTATCGTTCATTAGAGAGGAGGACCAGTGTGTTGTGAGGATGGCACCATGGTAGTTATCGTTCATTAGAGAGGAGGACCAGGTGTTGTGAGGATGGCACCATGGTAGTTATCGTTCATTAGAGAGAGGACCAGCGTGTTGTGAGGATGGCACCATGGTAGTTATCGTTCATTAGAGAGGAGGACCAGCGTGTTGTGAGGATGGCACCATGGTAGTTATGCTTCATTAGAGAGGAGGACCAGTTGTTGTGAGGATGGTACCATGGTAGTTATCGTTCATTAGAGAGGAGGACCAGTGTGTTGTGAGGATGGTACCATGGTAGTATCGTTCATTAGTTCATTAGAGAGGAGGACCAGCGTGTTTGAGGATGGCACCATGGGAGTTAGTTCATTAGAGAGGAGGACCAGTGTGTTGTGAGGATGGTACCATGGTAGTTATCGTTCATTAGAGAGGAGGACCAGTGTGTTGTGAGGATGGTACCATGGTAGTTATCGTTCATTAGAGAGGAGGACCAGTGTGTTGTGAGGATGGTACCATGGTAGTTATCGTTCATTAGAGAGGAGGACCAGTGTGTTGTGAGGATGGTACCATGGTAGTTATCGTTCATTAGAGAGGAGGACCAGGGTGTTGTGAGGATGGTACCATGGTAGTCATCGTTCATTAGAGAGGAGACCATGTGTGTGGAGGATGGCACCATGGTAGTTATCGTTCATTAGAGAGGAGGACCAGTGTGTTGTGAGGATGGTACCATGTAGTCATCGTTCATTAGAGAGGAGGACCAGTGTTTTGGAGGATGGTACCATGGTAGTTATCGTTCATTAGAGAGGAGGACCAGTGTGTTTGAGGATGGTACCATGGTAGTTATCGTTCATTAGAGAGGAGGACCAGGGTGTTGTGAGGATGGACCATGTAGTATCGCATTAGAGGGAGGACCAGTGTGTTGTGAGGATGGCACCATGGTAGTTATCGTCATTAGAGAGGAGGACCAGTGTGTTGTGAGGTGGTACATGGTAGTATCGTTCATTAGAGAGGAGGACCAGTGTGTTGTGAGGATGGCACCATGGTAGTTATCGTTCATTAGAGAGGAGGACCAGGGTGTTGTGAGGATGGACCAGTGTTATCGTTCATTAGAGAGGAGGACCAGCGTGTTGTGAGGATGGCACCATGGTAGTTATCGTTCATTAGAGAGGAGGACCAGCGTTCATTAGAGAGGAGGACAGGTGTTTGAGATGGCACCATGGTAGTTATCGTTCATTAGAGAGGAGGACCAGCGTGTTGTGAGGATGGCACCATGGTAGTTATCGTTATTAGAGAGGAGGACCACCGTGTGTTGTGAGGATGGCACCAGGTAGTTATCGTTCATTAGAGAGGAGACCATGTGTTGTGAGGATGGCACCATTGTAGTTATCGTTCATTAGAGAGGAGGACCAGGTGTTGTGAGGATGGCACCATGGTAGTTATCGTTCATTAGAGAGGAGGACCAGGGTGTTGTGAGGATGGCACCATGGTAGTTATCGTTCATTAGAGAGGAGGACCAGCGTGTTGTGAGGATGGCACCATGGTAGTTATCGTTCATTAGAGAGGAGGACCAGTGTGTTGTGAGGATGGCACCATGGTAGTTATCGTTCATTAGAGAGGAGGACCAGTGTGTTGTGAGGATGGTACCATGGTAGTTATCGTTCATTAGAGAGGAGGACCAGTGTGTTGTGGATGGACCATGGTGTTACGTTCATTAGAGAGGAGGACCAGGTGTTGTGAGGATGGTACCATGGTAGTTATCGTTCATTAGAGAGGAGGACCAGCGTGTTGTGAGGATGGCACCATGGTAGTTATCGTTCATTAGAGAGGAGGACCAGCGTTCATTAGAGAGGAGGACCAGTGTGTTGTGAGGATGGTACCATGGTAGTTATCGTTCATTAGAGAGGAGGACCAGTGTGTGTGAGGATGGCACCATGGTAGTTACGTTCATTAGAGAGGAGGACACAGCGTGTGTGAGGATGGACCATGGTAGTTATCGTTCATTAGAGAGGAGGGACCAGGTGTTGTGAGGAGGCACCATGGTAGTTATCGTTCATTAGAGAGGAGGACCAGCGTGTTGTGAGGATGGCACCATGGAGTTATCGTTCATTAGAGAGGAGGACCAGCGTTCTTAGAGAGGAGGACCAGCGTGTTGAGGATGGACCATGGTAGTTATCGTTCATTAGAGAGGAGGACCAGCGGTATTAAGAGGAGGACCAGCGTGTGTTGTGAGGATGGCACCATGGTAGTTATCGTTCATTAGAGAGGGGACCAGCGTGTTGTGAGGATGGCACCATGGTAGTTATCGTTCATTAGAGAGGAGGACCAGTGTGTGTGAGGATGGCACCATGGTAGTTATCGTTCATTAGAGAGGAGGACCAGGTGTTGTGAGGATGGCACCATGGTAGTTATCGTTCATTAGAGAGGAGGACCAGCGTGTTGTGAGGATGGCACCATGGTTAGTTATCGTTCATTAGAGAGGAGGACCAGCGTGTTGTGAGGATGGCTACCATGGTAGTTATCGTTCATTAGAGAGGAGGACCAGGTGTTGAGGTGGCACCTGGTAGTTATCGTTCATTAGAGAGGAGGACCCGGTGTGTGAGGATGGCACCATGGTAGTTATCGTTCATTAGAGAGGAGGACCAGGTGTTGTGAGGATGGCACCATGGTAGTTATCTTCATTAGAGAGGAGGACGTCTAGAGAGGAGGACCGGTGTTGTGAGGAGACCATGTAGTTTTCGTTCATTAGAGAGGAGGACCAGCGGTTGTGAGGATGGCACCATGGTAGTTATCGTCATTAGAGAGGAGGACCAGGTGTTGTGAGGATGGTACCCTGGTAGTTATCGTTCATTAGAGGGAGGACCAGCGTGTTGTGAGGATGGACCATGGTAGTTATCGTTCATTAGAGAGGAGGACCAGCGTGTTGTGAGGATGGCACCATGGTAGTTATCGTTCATTAGAGAGGAGGACCAGGTGTTGTGAGGATGGCACCATGGTAGTTATCGTTCATTAGAGAGGAGGACCAGCGTGTTGTGAGGATGGTACATGGTAGTTATCGTTCATTAGAGAGGAGGACCAGTGTGTTGTGAGGATGGCACCAAGGTAGTTATCGTTCATTAGAGAGGAGACCAGCGTGTTGGAGGATGGCACATGGGAGTATCGTTCATTAGAGAGGAGGACCAGTGTGTTGTGAGGATGGCACCATGGTAGTTATCGTTCATTAGAGAGGAGGACCAGGTGTTGTGAGGATGGTACCATGGTAGTTATCGTTCATAGAGAGGAGGACCAGTGGTGTGTGAGGATGGACCATGTAGTTATGTTCATTAGAGAGGAGGACCAGTTTGTGTGAGATGGCACCATGGTAGTTATCGTTCATTAGAGAGGAGGACCAGCGTGTTGTGAGGATGGCACCATGGTAGTTATTGTCATTAGAGAGGAGGACCAGTGTGTTGTGAGGATGGCACCATGGTAGTTATCGTTCATTAGAGAGGAGGACCAGGTGTTGTGAGGATGGCACCATGGTATTATCGTTCATTAGAGAGGAGGACCACTGCGTTCATAGAGAGGAGGACCGGGTGTGTGAGGATGGCCATGGTAGTTATCGTTCATTAGAGAGGAGGACCAGGACGTTCATTAGAGAGGAGGACCAGGTGTTGAGGATGGCACCAATGGAGTTACGTTCATTAGGAGGAGGACCAGCGTTCATTAGAGAGGGAGGACCAGGTGTTGTGAGGATGGCACCATGGTAGTTATCGTTCATTAGAGAGGAGGACCAGCGTGTTGTGAGGATGGCACCATGGTAGTTATCGTTCATTAGAGAGGAGGACCAGCGTGTTGTGAGGATGGCACCATGGTAGTTATCGTCATTAGAGAGGAGGACCAGTGTGTTGGAGGATGGTACCATGGTAGTTATCGTTCATTAGAGAGGAGGACGCGTGTTGTGAGGATGGTACCATGGTAGTTATCGGTCATTAGAGAGGAGGACCAGGTGTTGTGAGGATGCACCATGGTAGTTATCGTTCATTAGAGAGGAGGAACAGTGTGTTGTGAGGACGGCACCATGGTAGTTATCGTTCATTAGAGAGGAGGACCAGTGTGGTTGTGAGGATGGCAGTCACTCCTCCTCTAGAGGCAGCTGGCAGGCAGTCACTCCTCCTCTAGAGGCAGCTGGAGGCAGTCACTCCTCCTCTAGAGGGGGCAGTCACTCCTCCTCTAGAGGGCAGCTGGCAGGCAGTCACTCCTCCCTAGAGGCAGCTGGCAGGCAGTCACTCCTCCTCTAGAGGCAGCTGAGCTGGCAGGCAGTCACTCCTCCTCTAGAGGCAAGCTGAGCTGGCAGGCAGTCACTCCTCCTCTAGAGGCAGCTGAGCTGGCAGACAGTCACTCCTACTCTAGAGGCAGCTGAGCTGGCAGGCAGTCACTCCTCCTCTAGAGGGCAGCTGAGCTGGCAGGCAGTCACTCCTCCTCTAGAGGCAGCTGAGCTGGCAGGCAGTCACTCCTCCTTTAGAGGCAGCTGGCAGGCAGTCACTCCTCCTCTAGAGGCAGCTGACAGGCAGTCACTCCTCCTCTAGAGGCAGCTGATCTGGCAGGCAGTCACTCCTCCTCTAGGGGCTGAGCTGGCAGGCAGTCACTCCTCCTCTAGAGGCAGCTGAGCTGACAGGCAGTCACTCCTCCTCTAGAGGCAGCTGAGCTGGCAGGCAGTCACTCCTCCTCTAGAGGCTGAGCTGACAGGCAGTCACTCCTCCTCTAGAGGCAGCTGAGCTGGTAGGCAGTCACTCCTCCTCTAGAGGCTGAGCTGACAGGCAGTCACTCCTCCTTTAGAGGCAGCTGAGCTGACAGGCAGTCACTCCTCCTCTAGAGGCTGAGCTGACAGGCAGTCACTCCTCCTCTAGAAGCAGCTGGCAGGCAGTCACTCCTCCTCTAGAAGCAGCTGGCAGTCACTCCTCCCCTAGAGGCAGCTGAGCTGGCAGGCAGTCACTCCTCCTCTAGAGGCAGCTGGCAGGCAGTCACTCCTCCTCTAGAGGCAGCTGGCAGGCAGTCACTCCTCCTCTAGAGGCAGCTGGCAGGCAGTCACTCCTCCTCTAGAGGCAGCTGGCAGGCAGTCACTCCTCCTCTAGAGGCAGCTGAGCTGGCAGGCAGTCACTCCTCCTCTAGAGGCAGCTGAGCTGGCAGGCAGTCACTCCTCCTCTAGAGGCAGCTGAGCTGGCAGACAGTCACTCCTACTCTAGAGGCAGCTGAGCTGGCAGGCAGTCACTCCTCCTCTAGAGGCAGCTGAGCTGGCAGGCAGTCACTCCTCCTCTAGAGGCAGCTGAGCTGGCAGGCAGTCACTCCTCCTTTAGAGGCAGCTGGCAGGCAGTCACTCCTCCTCTAGAGGCAGCTGACAGGCAGTCACTCCTCCTCTAGAGGCAGCTGATCTGGCAGGCAGTCACTCCTCCTCTAGGGGCTGAGCTGGCAGGCAGTCACTCCTCCTCTAGAGGCAGCTGAGCTGACAGGCAGTCACTCCTCCTCTAGAGGCAGCTGAGCTGGCAGGCAGTCACTCCTCCTCTAGAGGCTGAGCTGACAGGCAGTCACTCCTCCTCTAGAGGCAGCTGAGCTGGTAGGCAGTCACTCCTCCTCTAGAGGCAGCTGAGCTGACAGGCAGTCACTCATCACGCTGCAGTTTAAAGATGGCTTCCTTCTATCTTTAGAGATGTGTGTCTATGTTTAATCACACAGCTACACTATGAATGAGGAAGTGGAGTATTAC
The DNA here is from genome assembly GCF_016432855.1 of Salvelinus namaycush. Taxonomy (NCBI): domain Eukaryota; kingdom Metazoa; phylum Chordata; class Actinopteri; order Salmoniformes; family Salmonidae; genus Salvelinus; species Salvelinus namaycush. The sequence goes on from NC_052307.1 coordinate 82,349,080, forward strand.
TTTACCTCACTGTCTCACTGTACTGACAGTAGAGGAAAACCACATGGAGTCACAGTCACTGTCTGCCCCAAATGGCCCCCTATCCCCTATGGACTCTTATCATAAGCAGGGCACTCTATAGGGAATATACACTCTTAGAAAAAAAGGTTCTATCTAGAACCTAAAAGGGTTCTTTGGTTGTCCCCATAGGAGAACCCTTTTAAGAACCCTGTTTTGGTTCCAGACAGAACCTTTTTGAGTTCCATGTAGAACCCTTTACACAGAGGGTTCTACATGGAACCCAAAATAGTTCTGCCTGGAACCAAACATGGATCTACCCTGGAACCAAACAGGATTCTCCTATGGGAACAGCCCAAGAACCCTTTTGGAACCCTTTTGTCTAAGAGTGAAGGGTGCAACTATGGTACACAGCCACTGAATGACCCGTTGACTTAACTCCCTCGTCCTCTTGGTGTCCTGTCGTTGCTCTGTTGAATGTGAGGATAAAAGCCCAACGTTGGGTCAATACATCCAAGTATTGGAAGTATTTGAGGAGCGCTTGATTTAGCTCAGAGTGACTTCTGGTGCTGTTCCATTGGTTCCATTGTACAGGGACAGAGTACTAAATCAAGTGCAGCAAAGTATTTCCCATATGCTAACATAGGCTACCATAGGCTACTGTATGCAGTGAACACAGGTGTGTACAACAGCGAATGGTCTTTCGATATGTTTTAGTTGTCTGTGAAAGTGTATGAGGTAAAACCCCAGAGTTGTCAGGCTTAGCTCACGCTGCTACATTGCCACGACGACGCTATGAATAGACCAGTAGCATCGCAGGAAGAAATGTCTGGACATTCTGTAGGACAAATTGAGTTAACCCTTCACACAATACATTTACATTTACATTTAAGTCATTTAGCAGACGCTCTTATCCAGAGCGACTTACAAGTACATACATTCATACTTTTTTTTGTACTGGTCCCCCGTGGGAATCGAACCCACAACCCTGGCGTTGCAAGCGCCATGCTCTACCAACTGAGCCACACGGGACCCCAATACCCCAATACCACACCTTCTGACTGCACCGTGGCTATTTACAGTGTTTAAAGAGACAGTGTTTTCACCGAAACAGAGATTAGAAATGTAATATTGTAATAATACATGAAAATCCTCTTGACAATGTCCTCTGATACGGAAATAATCTGGCCTTCGTCTGATCTGATTCTGTAGAGACCACATGTTGTAGGTGTTAATATACTGTCCCATCTGTCCTTCGTCTGATCTGATTCTGTAGAGACCACATGCTGTAGGTGTTAACATACCGTCCCATCTGGCCTTCGTCTGATCTGATTCTGTAGAGGCCACATGTTGTAGGTTTTAAAATCATAATCATTCATTTCCAAGCAAACATACATTGTGTTGCTAAACATTTTTCTCCGTCATTTTTTTGTGTCCCTTCTCTCGTTGCGTGTTCCAGCGGTCAGTTTGCCATCGTGAAGCGTTGCTGGGAGAAGAGCACCGGTCTGGAGTTCG
>NC_052307.1:82355591-82400591 GCF_016432855.1 Salvelinus namaycush
TGGTGCCATCCTCACAACACGCTGGTCCTCCTCTCTAATGAACGCTGGTCCTCCTCTCTAATGAACGATAACTACCATGGTGCCGTCCTCACAACACGCTGGTCCTCCTCTCTAATGAACGATAATTACCATGGTGCCATCCTCACAACACGCTGGTCCTCCTCTCTAATGAACGATAACTACCATGGTGCCGTCCTCACAACACGCTGGTCCTCCTCTCTAATGAACGATAATTACCATGGTGCCATCCTCACAACACGCTGGTCCTCCTCTCTAATGAACGATAACTACCATGGTGCCGTCCTCACAACACGCTGGTCCTCCTCTCTAATGAACGATAACTACCATGGTGCCATCCTCACAACACGCTGGTCCTCCTCTCTAATGAACGATAACTACCATGGTGCCATCCTCACAACACGCTGGTCCTCCTCTCTAATGAACGATAACTACCATGGTGCCATCCTCACAACACGCTGGTCCTCCTCTCTAATGAACGATAACTACCATGGTGCCATCCTCACAACACGCTGGTCCTCCTCTCTAATGAACGATAACTACCATGGTACCATCCTCACAACACGCTGGTCCTCCTCTCTAATGAACGATAACTACCATGGTGCCATCCTCACAACACGCTGGTCCTCCTCTCTAATGAACGATAACTACCATGGTGCCATCCTCACAACACGCTGGTCCTCCTCTCTAATGAACGATAACTACCATGGTGCCATCCTCACAACACGCTGGTCCTCCTCTCTAATGAACGATAACTACCGTGGTGCCATCCTCACAACACACTGGTCCTCCTCTCTAATGAACGATAACTACCATGGTACCATCCTCACAACACGCTGGTCCTCCTCTCTAATGAACGATAACTACCATGGTGCCATCCTCACAACACACTGGTCCTCCTCTCTAATGAACGATAACTACCATGGTACCATCCTCACAACACACTGGTCCTCCTCTCTAATGAACGATAACTACCATGGTGCCATCCTCACAACACACTGGTCCTCCTCTCTAATGAACAATAACTACCATGGTGCCATCCTCACAACACGCTGGTCCTCCTCTCTAATGAACGCTGGTCCTCCTCTCTAATGAACGCTGGTCCTCCTCTCTAATGAACGCTGGTCCTCCTCTCTAATGAACGCTGGTCCTCCTCTCTAATGAACGCTGGTCCTCCTCTCTAATGAACGCTGGTCCTCCTCTCTAATGAACGATAACTACCATGGTGCCATCCTCACAACACGCTGGTCCTCCTCTCTAATGAACGATAACTACCACGGTGCCATCCTCACAACACGCTGGTCCTCCTCTCTAATGAACGATAACTACCATGGTACCATCCTCACAACACGCTGGTCCTCCTCTCTAATGAACGATAACTACCATGGTGCCATCCTCACAACACGCTGGTCCTCCTCTCTAATGAACGATAACTACCATGGTGCCATCCTCACAACACGCTGGTCCTCCTCTCTAATGAACGCTGGTCCTCCTCTCTAATGAACGCTGGTCCTCCTCTCTAATGAACGCTGGTCCTCCTCTCTAGTGAACGATAACTACAGGGCTATAATAAAAGGAAGTTGCAGAATAGAGCGCTCTATTGCCACGGCCTGCACAGATCAGAGACACAGAGAAAGATCTATAGACTGCTGTACAAAGATGAGAGATATATAGCAAGATGTTTAGACTGCTGTACGAAGATGAGAGATAAACTCAGCAAAAAAAAGAAACGTCCTCTCACTGTCAACTGCTTTATTTTCAGCAAACTTAACATGTGTAAATATTTGTATGAATATAACAAGATTCAACAACTGAGACATAAACTGAACAAGTTCCACAGACATGTGACTAACAGAAATGGAATAATGTGTCCCTGAACAAAGGGGGGGGGGGGGGTAAAAATCTAAAGTAACAGTCAGTATCTGGTGTGGCCACCAGCTGCATTAAGTACTGCAGTGCACCTCCTCCTCATGGACTGCACCAGATTTGCCAGTTCTTGCTGTGAGATGTTACCCAACTCTTCCATCAAGGCACCTGCAAGTTCCCGGACATTTCTGGTGGGAATGGCCCTAGCCCTAGCCCTCACCCTCTGATCCAACAGGTCAATGGGATTGAGATCCGGGCTCTTCGCTGGCCATGGCAGAACACTGACATTCCTGTCTTGCAGGAAATCATGCACAGAATGAGCAGTATGGCATTGTCATGCTGGAGGGTCATGTCAGGATGAGCCTGCAGGAAGGGTATCACATGAGGGAGGAGGATGTCTTCCCTGTAACGCACAGCATTGAGATTGCCTGCAATGACAACAAGCTCAGTCCGATGATGCTGTGACACACCGCCCCAGACCATGACGGACGTCTCACAGTACGGACATTGCAATGTATTGCCCTGGCCACATCTGCAGTTCTCATGCCTCCTTGCAGCATGCCTTAGGCACGTTCACACAGATGAGCAGGGACCCTGGGCATCTTTCTTTTGGTGTTTTTCAGAGTCAGTAGAAAGGCCTCTTTAGTGTTCTAAGTTTTCATAACTGTGACCTTAATTGCCTACCGTCTGTAAGCTGTTAGTGTCTTAACGACCGTTCCACAGGTGCATGTTCGTTAATTGTTTATGGTTCATTGAACAAGCATGGGAAACAGTGTTTAAACCCTTTACAATGAAGATCTGTGAAGTTATTTGGATTTTTACGAATTATCTTTGAAAGACAGAGTCCTGAAAAAGGGACGTTTCTTTTTTTGCTGAGTTTATATAGAAAGATGTATAGACTGCCGTACAAAGATGAGATATATATATAGAAAGATCTATAAACTGCTGTACAAAGATGAGATACATATAGAAAGATCTATAAACTGCTGTACAAAGATGAGATACATATAGAAAGATCTATAAACTGCTGTACAAAGATGAGATACATATAGAAAGATCTATAAACTGCTGTACAAAGATGAGATACATATAGAAAGATCTATAAACTGCTGTACAAAGATGAGATACATATAGAAAGATCTATAAACTGCTGTACAAAGATGAGATACATATAGAAAGATCTATAAACTGCTGTACAAAGATGAGATACATATAGAAAGATGTATAGACTGCTGTACAAAGATGATATATATATAGAAAGATGTATAAACTGCTGTACAAAGATGAGAGATATATAGAAAGATGTATAGACTGCTGTACAAAGATGAGAGATATATAGAAAGATGTTTAGACTGCTGTACAAAGATGAGATACATATAGAAAGATCTATAAACTGCTGTACAAAGATGAGATATATATAGAAAGATGTATAAACTGCTGTACAAAGATGAGAGATATATAGAAAGATGTATAAACTGCTGTACAAAGATGAGATATATAGAAAGATGTATAGACTGCTGTACAAAGATGATATATATATAGAAAGATGTATAAACTGCTGTACAAAGATGAGAGATATATAGAAAGATGTTTAGACTGCTGTACAAAGATGAGAGATATATAGAAAGATTTATAAACTGCTGTACAAAGATGAGATATATATAGAAAGATGTATAAACTGCTGTACAAAGATGAGAGATATATAGAAAGATGTATAGACTGCTGTACAAAGTGAAGCTGAAATATACAACTGTTTAGAGAAGTATAGTCAAATTGGTAACACTTTAGACTGCAGGTACTGTATAATGCATTATGGTCGTGACATGAGCTTGTTTAAATGAGGGCTGGACTGCTGAAATCTGTACTGCTGAGAGCTTCATACTGTAAATCCCATTAATAAGAGACACACTTGGGGGGTGCAGCTCACAGCACTTTACCTCAGATAGAGAGGGGGGGAGAGAGGGGGGGGAGAGAGAGAGAGAAAGTGCTGTGTCAGGTATGGGAAAAGCGTTCAATAAGGGTGCAGTCCTTCCCGGCGTTGACAGAGAGGCTGTGGTCTCACCACAGGAAGAATGGGGGAGGGGGGGACGGGAGGGAGGGGGAGACGGGAGAGGGAGGAGGAGACGATAGAGACAGGGGAGAGGGAGGAGGAGACGATAGAGACAGGGGAGAGGGAGGAGGAGACGATAGAGACAGGGGAGAGGGAGGAGGAGACGAAAGAGACAGGGGAGGGAGAGACGAAAGAGACGGGAGAGGGAAGGGGAGACGAAAGAGACCGGAGAGAGGGAGAGACGAAAGAGACGGGAGAGGGAAGGGGAGACGAAAGAGACGGGAGAGGGAAGGGGAGACGAAAGAGACGGGAGGGAGAGACGAAAGAGACGGGAGAGGGAGAGACGAAAGATACGGGAGAGGGAAGGGGAGACGAAAAAGACAGGGGAGGGAGAGACGAAAGAGACAGGGAGAGGGAAGGGGAGACGAAAGAGACAGGGGAGAGGGAGACGAAAGAGACAGGGGAGGGAGAGACGAAAGAGACGGGAGGAGACGAAAGAGACAGGGGAGGGAGAGACGAAAGATACGGGAGAGGGAAGGGGAGACGAAAGAGACGGGAGAGGGAGAGATGAAAGAGACGGGAGAGGGAAGGGGAGACGAAAGAGACGGGAGAGGAAGAGACGAAAGAGACGGGAGAGGGAAGGGGAGACGAAAGGGACAGGGGAGGGAGAGACGAAAGAGACAGGGGAGGGAGAGGGAGAGCAGAGGGGTGACATTTGGGATGCAGACTGAGGTAAATATGAAGTCCAGGGGTACATAGGAAGTCTCCTTTACACCACAGCTGGCTGGCAATGTCAAAGTCAGGAACACAGTACGGTCACGGTGATAGAAGGTCGGAGGGCAACATGTTTGACCTTCTGGGTGTGTTTAAACGGTGTCACCCAGATGCAGGAAACAGGAGGAGAGGAGAAGCCCTGCAGAAGATGACAGGACGTCCATTTAATAAGGCTGGACTCTTTCAACACCTGCTTAAGCCCTCTGACAGTGAACTTCTTACATCCACGTTGGGTTGACAGGGTTTATCTGACGTTGGGTTCATCTGACGTTGGGTTTGACAGGGTTTATCTGACGTTGGGTTGACAGGGTTTATATGACGTTGGGTTGACAGGGTTTATCTGACGTTGGGTTGACAGGGTTCATCTGACGTTGGGTTTAACATGGTTTATCTGACGTTGGGTTTGACAGGGTTTATCTGACGTTGGGTTTGACAGGGTTTATCTGACGTTGGGTTGACAGGGTTCATCTGACGTTGGGTTGACAGGGTTCATCTGACGTTGGGTTGACAGGGTTCATCTGACGTTGGGTTGACAGGGTTCATCTGACGTTGGGTTGACAGGGTTCATCTGACGTTGGGTTTAACATGGTTTATCTGACGTTGGGTTGACAGGGTTTATCTGACGTTGGGTTGACAGGGTTCATCTGACGTTGGGTTGACAGGGTTCATCTGACGTTGGGTTGACAGGGTTTATCTGACGTTGGGTTTGACAGGGTTCATCTGACGTTGGGTTGACAGGGTTCATCTGACGTTGGGTTGACAGGGTTCATCTGACGTTGGGTTGACAGGGTTCATCTGACGTTGGGTTGACAGGGTTTATCTGACGTTGGGTTGACAGGGTTCATCTGACGTTGGGTTGACAGGGTTTATCTGACGTTGGGTTGACAGGGTTCATATGACGTTGGGTTGACAGGGTTTATCTGACGTTGGGTTTGACAGGGTTTATCTGACGTTGGGTTGACAGGGTTCATCTGACGTTGGGTTGACAGGGTTCATATGACGTTGGGTTGACAGGGTTTATCTGACGTTGGGTTTGACAGGGTTTATCTGACGTTGGGTTGACAGGGTTCATCTGACGTTGGGTTGACAGGGTTCATCTGACGTTGGGTTGACAGGGTTCATATGACGTTGGGTTTGACAGGGTTTATCTGACGTTGGGTTTGATAGGGGTTGATCATTATTTTCTGATCATTTTGAACCTTAGGAGACAGGACTGCAACAGGGCCAGTATACTCATGCACACTAATGATCAGAAACGCTCTCTCAGTAAATCAGTTCACTCTCTTTCTGTTTTCCAGCCTGAAAACATCATGCTGTTGGATAAGAACGTGCCATTGCCAAGGATCAAACTAATCGATTTCGGACTCGCTCACAAAATCGAGGCGGGGGCAGAGTTTAAAAACATTTTTGGGACTCCTGAATTTGTGGGTAAGATTTCAGTCTTGAGACTGGCTCACATAAACATGCCATAACTAGACTACTACACATGAATATGAATTACTACATTATCAATGTCAAATCAAATCAAATGTTATTTGTCAAATACGCCGAATACAACAGGTGTAGTAGACCTTACAGTGAAATGCTGAATACAACAGGTGTAGTAGACCTCACAGTGAAATGCTGAATACAACAGGTGTAGTAGACCTCACAGTGAAATGCTGAATACAACAGGTGTAGTAGACCTTACAGTGAAATGCTGAATACAACAGGTGTAGTAGACCTTACAGTGAAATGCTGAATACAACAGGTGTAGTAGACCTCACAGTGAAATGCTGAATACAACAGGTGTAGTAGACCTTACAGTGAAATGCTGAATACAACAGGTGTAGTAGACCTCACAGTGAAATGTTTACTTACAAGCCCTTAACCAACAAGAAATAGTTCAAGAAATAGAGTTAAGATATTTACTCAATAAACTAAAGTGAAAAATACAATAAAATTTTAAAAAAGTAACACAATAAAATAACAATACCGAGGCTATATACTGACGTGAGTGATACAGGGCTGTAATAGTTTAGGCAGGTTACCTTCACAGGGACTATGGTGGTCTGCTTGACCCATGTACAGTTCCAGTCTAAAGGTTGGACACACCGACTCATTCAAGGGTTTTCCTTTATTTTTTACAATTTTCTACATTGTAGAATAATAGTGAAGACATCAAAACTATGAATTAACACGTGTGAAATCATTTAGTAACCAAAAAAGTGTTTAAAAAAAAAATCCTAATATTTTTTATATTTTAGATTCTTCAAAGTAGCTACCCTTTGCCTTGATTACAGCTTTGTAGACTCTTGGCATTCTCTCAACCAGCTCGTCTGTTTCAGCCCCAGAGATAGTGAACTACGAACCACTGGGACTGGAGGCAGATATGTGGAGTATAGGAGTCATCACCTACATCCTGTGAGTTTAGGTTCATCACGACATTAAGCATGAACCACACTGTACATGAACCCTTCTTAGGGAGTTTAACACGACATTAAACATGAACCACACTGTACATGAACCCTTCTTAGGGAGTTACAACACGACATTAAACATGAACCACCCTGTACATGAACCCTTCTTAGGGAGTTCAACACGACATTAAACATGAACCACCCTGTACATGAACCCTTCTTAGGGAGGTTAACACGACATTAAACATGAACCACCCTGTACATGAACCCTTCTTAGGGAGGTTAACACGACATTAAACATGAACCACACTGTACATGAACCCTTCTTAGGGAGTTCAACACGACATTAAACATGAACCACCCTGTACATGAACCCTTCTTAGGGAGGTTAACACGACATTAAACATGAACCACCCTGTACATGAACCCTTCTTAGGGAGTTCAACACGACATTAAACATGAACCACCCTGTACATGAACCCTTCTTAGGGAGTTTAACACGACATTAAGCATGTTTTAACATCACGGTACACAACAGACATAAATGAAACATACATGTAACTGTAAGGGGTGCGTAACTGGTGGCAGGGAAGTCAGACGCAGGAGAGCAGAACTTGGTAAATAGCCGGAGCAGTTTAATAGTAAAACCAACGGCATGAGAAAATACAAAATATGGGCACAATAACCCGACGCGCACCAGTCAAACATAATGTGCACAAGCACTTACAATAAACAATACCACACAAAGACATGGGGGGAACAGAGGGTTAAATACACAACATTTAATGAGGGAATGAAAACCAGGTGTGTGGGAAAACAAGACAAAACAAATGGAAAATGAACAATGGATCGGCGATGGCTAGAAGACCGGCGATGGCTAGAAGACCGGCGACGTCGACCGCCGAACACCGCCCGAACAAGGAGAGGCATCGACATCGGCAGAAGTCGTGACAGTAACAGGGATGGTGTAGGTGAATACATACAATGTTCCTAACGCTCCTCCTGTTCTGGCCTTGTTGTTGTTGTGTTCCAGGCTGAGTGGAGCGTCTCCCTTCCTGGGAGAGACTAAACAGGACACGCTGGCCAACATCTCAGCCATGAACTACGAGTTTGACGAGGAGTTCTTCTGTAGAACCAGTGAACTGGCCAAAAGCTTCATACGGCAGCTACTGGAGAGGGACAAGATGTGAGTTGGAGGGGTCAGAGGTCAGAGTTGATGTGGAGAGCGATAACCGGTTAGGAGTGAGTTTGACGAGGACTTCTTCTGCAGAACCAGCAAGCTGGCTAATATGACAGCTGAGGAGGGGTCAGGGGTTAGGAGTCAGGGTCAGCTGGCTAATATGACAACTACTGGAGAGAGACAAGATGTAAGGAGGGGTTAGAGGTCAGGGGTTAGGGGTCAGGGTCAGCTGGCTAATAACTTCATATGACAGCTACTGGAGAGAGACAAGATGTAAGGAGGGATTAGAGGTCAGGGGTTAGGGGTCAGGGTCAGCTGGCTAATAACTTCATATAACAACTACTGGAGAGAGACTAGTTTTGAACCTGTGCCAAAATACTGTTAGACCAATAAGCTAAAGCCTAGACAATATCTATATCTACAGTGGGGCAAAAAAGTATTTAGTCAGCCACCAATTGTGCAAGTTCTCCCACTTAAAAAGATGAGAGAGGCCTGTAATTTTCATCATAGGCACACTTCAACTATGACAGACTAAATGAGAAAACAAAATCCATAAAATCACATTGTAGGATTTTTTATGAATTTATTTGCAAATTATGGTGGAAAATAAGTATTATATTTATATATATCTATAAAATATCTAACACTAGTCTTCCTGGCTCAGGGAAGGCAAATGATGTATTGTGTTTCTACATCACATTGTAGAACAGCTGTATAGAAAAATGTGATGCTACATATTTACACACTTTTGAGACCATGCGGTTTGTTTACGTCACTCTGCATGACTCTACACGGTACACACTCTCTTGATGACAGTAACGCTGAATGATCTGTGTACAAGGTCAAAACAGACGACACTGTCACAGTCTAAAATCAAGTTCCTTACATCCTCTTGTTCTGTCTGGTCCCCCTTGTTAAATAAATATTTTTTCTCCTCCATCTACACACAATACCCCATAATGACATCACAATACCCCATAATGATATCACAATACCCCATAATGACATCACAATACCCCATAATGACAAAGTGAAAACAGGTTTTTGTAATTTACATAAGCATTCAGACCCCTATGAGGCTCAAAATTGATCTCAGGTGCATCCTGTTACCATTGATTACCCTTGAGATGTTTCTACAACTTGATTTGAGTCCACCTGTGGTAAATTCAATTGATTGGACATGATTTGGAAAGGCACACACCTGTCTATATAAGGTCCCACAGTTGACAGTGCATGTCAGAACAAAAACCAAGCAATGAGGTCGAAGAAATTGTCCGTGGAGCTCTGAGACAGGATTGTGTCGAGGCACAGATCTGGGGAAGGACACCAAAATAATTCTGCAGCATTGAAGGTCCCCAAGAACAGAGTGGCCTCCATCATTCTTAAATGGAAGAAGTTTGGAACCACCAAGACTCTTCCTTAGAGCTGGCCGCCCGGCCAAACTGAGCAATCGGGGGACAAGGGCCTTGTTCATGGAGGTGACCAAGAACCCAATGGTCACTCTGACAGAGCTCCAGAGTTCCTCTGTGGAGATGGGAGAATCTTCCAGAAGGACAACCATCTCTGCAGCACTCCACCAATCAGGCCTTTATAGTAGTGGCCAGACGGAAGCACATGACAGTCCGCTTGGTGTTTGCCAAAAGGCACATAAGACTCTCAGACCATGAGAAACAAGATTCTCTGGTCTGATGAAACCAAGATTGAACTCTGAATGCTAAGCGTCACGTCTGGAAGAAACCTGGCACAATCCCTCGGTGAAGCATGGTGGTGGCAGCATCATGCTGTGGGGATGTTTTTCAGTGGCAGGGACTGGAAGACTAGTCAGGATTGAGGGAAAGATGAACAGAGCAAAGTACAGAGCGATCCCTGATGAAAACCTGCTCCAGGTTTTCCAGAGCACTCCAGAGTGCTTTGGACCTCAGACTGGGGCGAAGGTTCACCTTTCAACAGGACAATGACTATAAGCACACAGCCAAGACAATGCAAGAGTGGCTTCGGGACAAGTCTCTGAATGTCCTTGACTGGCCCAGTCAGACCCCGGACTTGAACCCGATTGAACATCTCTGGAGAGACCTGAAAATAGCTGTGCAGCAACGCTCCCCATCCAACCTGACAGAGCTTGAGAGGCTCTGCAGAGAAGAATGGGAGAAACTCTCCAAACGCAGGTGTGCCAAACTTGTAGCGTCATACCCAAGAAGACTCAAGGTTGTAACCGCTGCCAAAGGTGCTTCAACAAAGTACTGAGTAAAGGGTCCGAATACTTATGTAAAATGAGATATGTCAACCTTAAACTTTTTTCATTATGGGGTATTGTGTGTAGATTGATGAGGGGGGGGACGATTTAATTCATGTTAGAATAAGGCTGTAACATAACAAAATGTGGAAAAGTCAAGAGGTCTGAATACTTTCCTATTGCAGTGTAAACATGTTTGTCTTCCAGGAAGAGATTAACTATTCAAGACGCCCTCAACCATCCCTGGATCAAGGTATTTCACTGTCACATGAAAACAGCGTGCTATCACGATTGACAGGTTGATGTCAAGACATGCATGTCGTTTTCTATTGTGACATAACTTGTCTCGAGGCTTCTTCCTGTATTTTATAGTTTGCATAACCGCCTCCTAATTAGACTGTGACGTGTACTGTTCAGGCAGAAAAGGGATTTGTTCCTTGTTTGCTCGGTTTTTACTTACTTGGTTTCTGACCATGTAATGCATGTTAAGCTGTTATGGACTGCACCCCCGTCAGACAATGTAAAATATATAGTGGCCTGGACTGCACCTTCCACTCAGACAATGTAAAATATATAATGGCCTGGACTGGACCTTCACTCAGACAATGTAAAATATATTGTAACGGCAGTCTACTTCGTCCTCCTCCTCCTCAGATGAGGAGAGGCGAGAAGGATCAGAGGACCAATGTGCAGCGTGGTAATTTGACATAATGAATTTAATGGACAAAACAAAAACACTATACAAAAGAACATACCGTCACAGTCCTAGCTGGTGCAGACCACAGAGACAGGAAACAACCACCCACAATCCCCCACACAAAACAAGCCACCTATATATGATTCTCAATCAGGGACAACGATTGACAGCTGTCTCTGATTGAGAACCATATCAGGCTGAACATAGAAACAGACGAACTAGACACACAACATAGAATTCCCACCCAGCTCACGTCCTGACCAACACTAAACAAGCAAAACACATAAGAACTCTGGTCAGGACGTTACATATATAATGGCCTGGACTGCACCTTCCACTCAGACAATGTAAACTATATAGTGGCCTGGACTGCACCTTCCACTCAGACAATGTAAAATATATAATGGCCTGGACTGCACCTTCCACTCAGACAATATAAAATATATAATGGCCTGGACTGGACCTTCACTCAGACAATGTAAAATATATAATGGCCTGGACTACACCTCCCACTCAGACAATGTCAAATATATAGTGGCCTGGACTGCACCTTCCACTCAGACAATGTAAAATATATAATGGCCTGGACTGGACCTTCCACTCAGACAATGTAAAATGTATAGTGGCCTGGACTGGACCTTCCACTCAGACAATGTAAAATATATAGTGGCCTGGACTGCACCTTCCACTCAGACAATGTAAAATATATGGTGGCCTGGACTCCACCTTCCACTCAGACAATGTAAAATATATAGTGGCCTGGACTGCACCTTCCACTCAGACAATGTAAAATATATAGTGGCCTGGACTGCACCTTCCACTCAGACATTGTAAACTATATAGTGGCCTGGCTAGTCAGATAGAGGGAGCTCTAGTCTGTTAGTTTGAATCAGATGAGTTTTTCCTGATAATGTTTGTCCTGCCATGTTTGTGACTCTTAACTTAAATGTGCAACCAGTTGACAAATGAGCTTGACGTTTGGTGATGGAAAGAATCAAAAGAAGATGAATAACTAACCATCTCACCTGGAGTGTTGTCTGTTGGGTAATATATAACTAACCATGTCACCTGGAGTGTTGCCTGTTGGGTAATATATAACTAACCACGTCACCTGGAGTGTTGCCTGTTGGGTAATATATAACTAACCATGTCACCTGGAGTGTTGCCTGTTGGGTAATATATAACTAAACATGTCACCTGGAGTGTTGTCTGTTGGGTAATATATAACTAACCATGTCACCTGGAGTGTTGTCTGCTGGGTAATATATAACTAACCATGTCACCTGGAGTGTTGCCTGTTGGGTAATATATAACTAACCATGTCACCTGGAATGTTGTCTGTTGGGTAATATATAACTAACCATGTCACCTGGAGTGTTGTCTGCTGGGTAATATATAACTAACCATGTCACCTGGAGTGTTGCCTGTTGGGTAATATATAACTAAACATGTCACCTGGAGTGTTGTCTGTTGGGTAATATATAACTAACCATGTCACCTGGAGTGTTGTCTGCTGGGTAATATATAACTAACTATGTCACCTGGAGTGTTGTCTGTTGGGTAATATATAACTAACCATGTCACCTGGAGTGTTGCCTGTTGGGTAATATATAACTAACCATGTCACCTGGAGTGTTGTCTGCTGGGTAATATAACTAACCATGTCACCTGGAGTGTTGTCTGTTGGGTAATATATAACTAACCATGTCACATGGAGTGTTGTCTGTTGGGTAATATATAACTAACCATGTCACCTGGAGTGTTGCCTGTTGGGTAATATATAACTAACCATGTCACCTGGAGTGTTGTCTGTTGGGTAATATATAACTAACCATGTCACCTGGAGTGTTGTCTGCTGGGTAATATATAACTAACCATGTCACCTGGAGTGTTGTCTGCTGGGTAATATATAACTAACCATGTCACCTGGAGTGTTGCCTGTTGGGTAATATATAACTAACCATGTCACCTGGAGTGTTGTCTATTGGGTAATATATAACTAACCATGTCACCTGGAGTGTTGTCTGTTGGGTAATATATAACTAACCATGTCACCTGGAGTGTTGCCTGTTGGGTAATATATAACTAACCATGTCACCTGGAGTGTTGCCTGTTGGGTAATATATAACTAACCATCTCACCTGGAGTGTTGTCTGCTGGGTAATATATAACTAACCATGTCACCTGGAGTGTTGTCTGTTGGGTAATATATAACTAACCATGTCACCTGGAGTGTTGCCTGTTGGGTAATATATAACTAACCATGTCACCTGGAGTGTTGCCTGTTGGGTAATATATAACTAACCATGTCACCTGGAGTGTTGTCTGTGGTTTGGTAATATATAACTAACCATGTCACCTGGAGTGTTGCCTGTTGGGTAATATATAACTAACCATGTCACCTGGAGTGTTGTCTGTGGTTTGGTAATATATAACTAACCATGTCACCTGGAGTGTTGCCTGTTGGGTAATATATAACTAACCATGTCACCTGGAGTGTTGCCTGTTGGGTAATATATAACTAACCATGTCACCTGGAGTGTTGTCTGTTGGGTAATATATAACTAACCATGTCACCTGGACTGTTGTCTGTTGGGTAATATATAACTAACCATGTCACCTAGAGTGTTGTCTGTTGGGTAATATATAACTAACCATGTCAGCTGGAGTGTTGCATGTTGGGTAATATATAACTAACCATGTCACCTGGAGTGTTGTCTGTTGGGTAATATATAACTAACCATGTCACCTGGAGTGTTGTCTGTTGGGTAATATATAACTAACCATGTCACCTGGAGTGTTGTCTGTTGGGTAATATATAACTAACCATGTCACCTGGAGTGTTGCCTGTTGGGTAATATATAACTAACCATGTCACCTGGAGTGTTGTCTGTTGGGTAATATATAACTAACCATGTCACCTGGAGTGTTGCCTGTTGGGTAATATATAACTAACCATGTCACCTGGAGTGTTGCCTGTTGGGTAATATATAACTAACCATGTCACCTGGAGTGTTGCCTGTTGGGTAATATATAACTAACCATGTCACCTGGAGTGTTGTCTGTTGGGTAATATATAACTAACCATGTCACCTGGAGTGTTGTCTGTTGGGTAATATATAACTAACCATGTCACCTGGAGTGTTGTCTGTTGGGTAATATATAACTAACCATGTCACCTGGAGTGTTGTCTGTTGGGTAATATATAACTAACCATGTCACCTGGAGTGTTGTCTGTTGGGTAATATATAACTAACCATGTCACCTGGAGTGTTGCCTGTTGGGTAATATATAACTAACCATGTCACCTGGAGTGTTGCCTGTTGGGTAATATATAACTAACCATGTCACCTGGAGTGTTGCCTGTTGGGTAATATATAACTAACCATGTCACCTGGAGTGTTGTCTGTTGGGTAATATATAACTAACCATGTCACCTGGAGTGTTGCCTGTTGGGTAATATATAACTAAACATGTCAGCTGGAGTGTTGCATGTTGGGTAATATATAACTAACCATGTCACCTGGAGTGTTGTCTGTGGTTTGGTAATATATAACTAACCATGCCACCTGGAGTGTTGCCTGTTGGGTAATATATAACTAACCATGTCACCTGGAGTGTTGTCTGTTGGGTAATATATAACTAACCATGTCACCTGGAGTGTTGTCTGTTGGGTAATATATAACTAACCATGTCACCTGGAGTGTTGTCTGTTGGGTAATATATAACTAACCATGTCACCTGGAGTGTTGCCTGTTGGGTAATATATAACTAACCATGTCACCTGGAGTGTTGTCTGCTGGGTAATATATAACTAACCATGTCACCTGGAGTGTTGTCTGTTGGGTAATATATAACTAACCATGTCACCTGGAGTGTTGCCTGTTGGGTAATATATAACTAACCATGTCACCTGGAGTGTTGTCTGTTGGGTAATATATAACTAACCATGTCACCTGGAGTGTTGTCTGTTGGGTAATATATAACTAACCATGTCACCTGGAGTGTTGCCTGTTGGGTAATATATAACTAACCATGTCACCTGGAGTGTTGTCTGCTGGGTAATATATAACTAACCATGTCACCTGGAGTGTTGTCTGTTGGGTAATATATAACTAACCATGTCACCTGGAGTGTTGCCTGTTGGGTAGTATATAACTAACCATGTCACCTGGAGTGTTGTCTGTTGGGTAATATATAACTAACCATGTCACCTGGAGTGTTGTCTGTTGGGTAATATATAACTAACCATGTCACCTGGAGTGTTGCATGCTGGGTAATATATAACTAACCATGTCACCTGGAGTGTTGCCTGTGGTTTGGTAATGGAGGCATCTCACCACTGGCTTATATTGCATTGCTGTACAGAACATCATCAATGCATGGCATGCAGTGCCAGTAAGTGACTTCCAGCTCAGTAACCCTCCGTCTATCGTCCTCATCTCTTGTGTCTGAAGTCTAATGAGTACAAGGACGAGACTCCCAGCACCAAGACGCCGGACCAAACCAAGACCCCCAAGAAGCGCGAGCGCCGCCAGCTGAAGACCAAACGTCTCAAGGAGTACACCATGAAGTCTCACTCCTCCATGCCCCCCAACAACACCTATGTGAACTTCGAACGCTTCGCCCAGGTAGTGGAGGACATCGGCCAGATGGAAGGCTCCTTCTCTAGGCTAGCCTCGACCCACGACTCCCTGCAGGAGGACATCGACGCCTTGGTCTCCGTCTACAACCACAAGGAGTCCTGGTACAAGGAGGAGAGCGAGGGGGTCCGTCACCAGCTGTCTCAGATCCGCTATGAGTTCCGTAAAGTGGAGGCGATGAAGAGAAGCCTGCAGGATGAGATGAAGGTGGTGGATGTTAGCGTCAGTGACGTCAGCGCCCGCTACCAGGAGAGGAAGAGCCGCTTTGACGCCCTGAGACAGGAGCTGAGCGATGACCTGAAGTGGGTTCAGGACGTGGTGGGGTCGTTAGGGGTCACGGACGGGGTCGGTGGGGTCGGAGGAGGGGGGTACCTCAACTGTAACTTCTCCACTGTGTTTAATAATGACGTGAATGAGGCACTGAAGGAAATGCTTAACAGAAGCTGTGGAGGAGATCTGCTGTCTGGGATCAGCCTGAACCTCACTGAGTCTGGACTGAAGAGATAGTAGAGTATAGTACAGTAGAGTATCAACCTGGACCTGACTGAGTCTGGGCAGTAGAGATAACAGCAGTTACAGTAGAGTATCAACCTGGACCTGACTGAGTCTGGACAGTAGAGATAACAGCAGTTACAGTAGAGTACCAACCTGGACCTGACTGAGTCTGGACAGTAGAGATAACAGCAGTTACAGTAGAGTATCAACCTGGACCTGACTGAGTCTGGACAGTAGAGATAACAGCAGTTACAGTAGAGTATCAACCTGGACCTGACTGAGTCTGGGCAGTAGAGATAACAGCAGTTACAGTAGAGTATCAACCTGGACCTGACTGAGTCTGGGCAGTAGAGATAACAGCAGTTACAATAGAGTATCAACCTGGATCTGACTGAGTCTGGACAGTAGAGATAACAGCAGTTACAGTAGAGTATCAACCTGGGCCTGACTGAGTCTGGACAGTAGAGATAACAGCAGTTACAGTAGAGTATCAACCTGGACCTGACTGAGTCTGGGCAGTAGAGATAACAGCAGTTACAGTAGAGTACCAACCTGGACCTGACTGAGTCTGGACAGTAGAGATAACAGCAGTTACAGTAGAGTACCAACCTGGACCTGACTGAGTCTGGACAGTAGAGATAACAGCAGTTACAGTAGAGTACCAACCTGGACCTGACTGAGTCTGGACAGTAGAGATAACAGCAGTTACAGTAGAGTACCAACCTGGACCTGACTGAGTCTGGACAGTAGAGATAACAGCAGTTACAGTAGAGTACCAACCTGGACCTGACTGAGTCTGGACAGTAGAGATAACAGCAGTTACAGTAGAGTATCAACCTGGACCTGACTGAGTCTGGACAGTAGAGATAACAGCAGTTACAGTAGAGTATCAACCTGGACCTGACTGAGTCTGGACAGTAGAGATAACAGCAGTTACAGTAGAGTATCAACCTGGACCTGACTGAGTCTGGACAGTAGAGATAACAGCAGTTACAGTAGAGTACCAACCTGGACCTGACTGAGTCTGGACAGTAGAGATAACAGCAGTTACAGTAGAGTACCAACCTGGACCTGACTGAGTCTGGACAGTAGAGATAACAGCAGTTACAGTAGAGTACCAACCTGGACCTGACTGAGTCTGGACAGTAGAGATAACAGCAGTTACAGTAGAGTATCAACCTGGACCTGACTGAGTCTGGACAGTAGAGATAACAGCAGTTACAGTAGAGTACCAACCTGGACCTGACTGAGTCTGGACAGTAGAGATAACAGCAGTTACAGTAGAGTATCAACCTGGACCTGACTGAGTCTGGACAGTAGAGATAACAGCAGTTACAGTAGAGTACCAACCTGGACCTGACTGAGTCTGGACAGTAGAGATAACAGCAGTTACAGTAGAGTACCAACCTGGACCTGACTGAGTCTGGACAGTAGAGATAACAGCAGTTACAGTAGAGTATCAACCTGGACCTGACTGAGTCTGGACAGTAGAGATAACAGCAGTTACAGTAGAGTACCAACCTGGACCTGACTGAGTCTGGACAGTAGAGATAACAGCAGTTACAGTAGAGTACCAACCTGGACCTGACTGAGTCTGGACAGTAGAGATAACAGCAGTTACAGTAGAGTATCAACCTGGACCTGACTGAGTCTGGACAGTAGAGATAACAGCAGTTACAGTAGAGTATCAACCTGGACCTGACTGAGTCTGGACAGTAGAGATAACAGCAGTTACAGTAGAGTATCAACCTGGACCTGACTGAGTCTGGACAGTAGAGATAACAGCAGTTACAGTAGAGTACCAACCTGGACCTGACTGAGTCTGGACAGTAGAGATAACAGCAGTTACAGTAGAGTATCAACCTGGACCTGACTGAGTCTGGACAGTAGAGATAACAGCAGTTACAGTAGAGTACCAACCTGGACCTGACTGAGTCTGGACAGTAGAGATAACAGCAGTTACAGTAGAGTACCAACCTGGACCTGACTGAGTCTGGACAGTAGAGATAACAGCAGTTACAGTAGAGTACCAACCTGGACCTGACTGAGTCTGGACAGTAGAGATAACAGCAGTTACAGTAGAGTATCAACCTGGACCTGACTGAGTCTGGACAGTAGAGATAACAGCAGTTACAGTAGAGTACCAACCTGGACCTGACTGAGTCTGGACAGTAGAGATAACAGCAGTTACAGTAGAGTACCAACCTGGACCTGACTGAGTCTGGACAGTAGAGATAACAGCAGTTACAGTAGAGTATCAACCTGGACCTGACTGAGTCTGGACAGTAGAGATAACAGCAGTTACAGTAGAGTATCAACCTGGACCTGACTGAGTCTGGACAGTAGAGATAACAGCAGTTACAGTAGAGTACCAACCTGGATCTGACTGAGTCTGGACAGTAGAGATAACAGCAGTTACAGTAGAGTACCAACCTGGACCTGACTGAGTCTGGACAGTAGAGATAACAGCAGTTACAGTAGAGTATCAACCTGGACCTGACTGAGTCTGGACAGTAGAGATAACAGCAGTTACAGTAGAGTATCAACCTGGACCTGACTGAGTCTGGACAGTAGAGATAACAGCAGTTACAGTAGAGTACCAACCTGGACCTGACTGAGTCTGGACAGTAGAGATAACAGCAGTTACAGTAGAGTATCAACCTGGACCTGACTGAGTCTGGACAGTAGAGATAACAGCAGTTACAGTAGCCCAGAGTCAGTAGCCGAAACAGGAAGTAGAGGACACTGGAAGTCATCTCTGTGGAATATTATATCTTTAGTTTGTTCTCCTTGTGATACGTTCGTAGTATTGTTGTGATTAGCTCAAATAAAAAGTCAAAGTATTTACAATGCTTACTTTTTGTGTTTTACAAAGAATGATGTAAGAGGCTTGATAGGTTTTGAGGTTTTATATTTAAAGTCTGAAACTTTTAATAAGAGGCTTGTTTGTTTTTCATAGTTCAAAGCCAACTGTTGATAATGTTGATAGAGGATGTTGATAATGAGTAGATATCATTACTGACATTAGTCCGACCTTCTCAGATTGAAGTATGTTGATAGTGTTATTGTTGTGTATTTTAGATGCTTGTACCTTCCTGATCTAAACCCACTGAACCTGATGAAGATCTTATCGATTGAAATGTCCTAGTCTGGTGTGTGTGTGTGTGTGTGTGTGTGTGTGTGTGTGTGTGTGTGTGTGTGTGTGTGTGTGTGTGTGTGTGTGTGTGTGTGTGTGTGTGTGTGTGTGTGTGTGTGTGTGTGTGTACTGTCTCAGCCAAACACTATAATACACTAGTCCTTTTAGTCCTAGTCTGGTTTTAGTCCTAGTCTGGTCCCTTTTAGTCCTAGTCTGGTCCTTTTAGACCTAGTCTGGTCCATTTTAGTCCTAGTCTAATCATTTTAGTCCTAGTCTGGTCCATTTTAGTCCTAGTCTGGTCCCTTTTAGTCCTAGTCTGGTCCCTTTTAGTCCTAGTCTGGTCCTTTTAGTCCTAGTCTGGTCCTTTTAGTCCTAGTCTGGTCCTTTTAGACCTAGTCTGGTCATTTTAGTCCTAGTCTGGTCCCTTTTAGTCCTAGTCTGGTCCCTTTTAGTCCTAGTCTGGTCCCTTTTAGTCCTAGTCTGGTCCTTTTAGTCCTAGTCTGGTCATTTTAGTCCTAGTCTGGTCCTTTTAGTCCTAGTCTGGTCCTTTTAGTCCTAGTCTGGTCCCTTTTAGTCCTAGTCTGGTCCCTTTTAGTCCTAGTCTGGTCCTTTTAGTCCTAGTCTGGTCCTTTTAGTCCTAGTCTGGTCCTTTTAGACCTAGTCTGGTCCTTTTAGACCTAGTCTGGTCCTTTTAGTCCTAGTCTGGTCCTTTTAGTCCTAGTCTGGTCCCTTTTAGTCCTAGTCTGGTCCTTTTAGACCTAGTCTGGTCCTTTTAGTCCTAGTCTGGTCCCTTTTAGTCCTAGTCTGGTCCTGATCTCTTTATAAGACTACTGTTTTAGCTCCTATGTTTGTTGTCTTTGTCATGACAGCCCAAAGGATTTTCATTCTCTCTATGTCCTGCTGTTTTCTGCTGTGGTTTAGCCGTTAAACCCAGGCCAGGCCCTGGAGCGCAGACTGTCTGTCATTAATCTGGAGAACTTCAGGAGACAATACGCACGACGGCGATGGAAGGTACGTCCTACAGTATAAAACATCTATCATACAATATCACCAACATGCCATTAGGTCATTGATAAGTGTGTGTGTGTTGTGTGCATATGTGTGCATGTGTGTGTGTGTGTGTGTGTGTGTGTGTGTGTGTGTGTGTGTGTGTGTGTGTGTGTGTGTGTGTGTGTGTGTGTGTGTGTGTGTGTGTGTACATGTGTGTACATGTGTGTACATGTGTGTACATGTGTGCATGCTTGTGTGTGTGTTTGTGTATCTGTCCATGTGTGTAATTATTTGTGATGTCAATAGGCCAATACATATACTGTAGTGTATCAGAACATCTCTATCAGGATAGTGTCCCTGTGTTGACTAGATGTCTATCAGGATAGTGTCTCTGTGTTGACTAGATGTCTATCAGGATAGTGTCTCTGTGTCGACTAGATGTCTATCAGGATAGTGTCTCTGTGTTGACTAGATGACTATCAGGATAGTGTGTCTGTTTTGACTAGATGTCTATCAGGATAGTGTGTCTGTGTCGACTAGATGTCTATCAGGATAGGGTCTCTGTGTCGACTAGATGTCTATCAGGATAGTGTCTCTGTGTCTCTGTTGACTAGATGTCTATCAGGATAGTGTCTCTGTGTCGACTAGATGTCTATCAGGATAGTGTCTCTGTGTTGACTAGATGTCTATCAGGATAGTGTCTCTGTGTTGACTAGATGTCTATCAGGATAGTGTCTCTGTGTCGACTAGATGTCTATCAGGATAGTGTCTCTGTGTTGACTAGATGTCTATCAGGATAGTGTCTCTGTGTTGACTAGATGTCTATCAGGATAGTGTCTTTGTGTCTCTGTGTTGACTAGATGTCTATCAGGATAGTGTCTCTGTGTCTCTGTGTTGACTAGATGTCTATCAGGATAGTGTCTTTGTGTCGACTAGATGTCTATCAGGATAGTGTCTCTGTGTCGACTAGATGTCTATCAGGATAGTGTCTCTGTGTCTCTGTGTTGACTAGATGTCTATCAGGATAGTGTCTCTGTGTTGACTAGATGTCTATCAGGATAGGGTCTCTGTGTCGACTAGATGTCTATCAGGATAGTGTCTCTGTGTCTCTGTTGACTAGATGTCTATCAGGATAGTGTCTCTGTGTCGACTAGATGTCTATCAGGATAGTGTCTCTGTGTCGACTAGATGTCTATCAGGATAGTGTCTCTGTGTCGACTAGATGTCTATCAGGATAGTGTCTCTGTGTCGACTAGATGTCTATCAGGATAGTGTCTCTGTGTCGACTAGATGTCTATCAGGATAGTGTCTCTGTGTCGACTAGATGTCTATCAGGATAGTGTCTCTGTGTCTCTGTGTTGACTAGATGTCTATCAGGATAGTGTCTCTGTGTTGACTAGATGACTATCAGGATAGTGTGTCTGTTTTGACTAGATGTCTATCAGGATAGTGTCTCTGTGTTGACTAGATGACTATCAGGATAGTGTGTCTGTTTTGACTAGATGTCTATCAGGATAGTGTGTCTGTGTCGACTAGATGTCTATCAGGATAGGGTCTCTGTGTCGACTAGATGTCTATCAGGATAGTGTCTCTGTGTCTCTGTTGACTAGATGTCTATCAGGATAGTGTCTCTGTGTCGACTAGATGTCTATCAGGATAGTGTCTCTGTGTTGACTAGATGTCTATCAGGATAGTGTCTCTGTGTTGACTAGATGTCTATCAGGATAGTGTCTCTGTGTCGACTAGATGTCTATCAGGATAGTGTCTCTGTGTTGACTAGATGTCTATCAGGATAGTGTCTCTGTGTTGACTAGATGTCTATCAGGATAGTGTCTTTGTGTCTCTGTGTTGACTAGATGTCTATCAGGATAGTGTCTCTGTGTCTCTGTGTTGACTAGATGTCTATCAGGATAGTGTCTTTGTGTCGACTAGATGTCTATCAGGATAGTGTCTCTGTGTCGACTAGATGTCTATCAGGATAGTGTCTGTCATGTTTTGTCATTGATCATCATGTCTTGTCCCTGTGCTTCCCTCTGCTGGTCTTATTAGGTTCTTTCCCTCTTTCTATCCCTCTCTCTCCCCCTCCCTCTCTCCCTCTCTCGCTCTCTCTCTCTATCGTTCCGTTCCTGCTCCCAGCTGTTTCCCATTCTCCTAACTACCTCATTTACTCTTTCACACCTGTCCCCTATTTTACCCTCTGATTAGAGTCCCTATTTCTCCCTCTGTCTTCCGCTTCTGTCCTTGTCGGATTCTTGTTTGATGTTTGCTGTTCTGTGTCCTTGTTCCGCCCTGTCGTGTTTTTGCCTTCTTCAGATGCTGCGTGTGAGCAGGTGTCTATGTCAGCTACGGCCTGTGCCTTCCTGAAGCGACCTGCAGTCTGTGGTCGCGTCTCCAGTCGTTCCTCTCTACTGACGAGAGGATTTCAGTTTCCTGTTTTGGATTTACCTATGATAATTTCCAGGAGAATCATTGTTTGTTTAAGCCTGGAATAAAGACTCTGTTTCTTTAAGTCGCTTTTGGGTCCTCATTCACCAGCATAACAGAAGAATCCGACCAAGAATGGACCCAGCGACTACGGATTCTCGCAACACTGCCGTCGAGTTCCAGGGAGCAATGCTCGGCAGACACGAGCAGGAATTGTCTGCTGCTCGTCATGCCGTTGAGACCCTGGCCGCTCAGGTCTCCGACCTCTCAGGACAGTTTCAGAGTCTTCGTCTCGTGCCACCAGCTACTTCCTGGTCTTCCGAGTCTCCGGAACCTAGGGTTAATAACCCACCATGTTACTCTGGGCAACCCACTGAGTGTCGCTCCTTTCTCACCCAGTGTGATATTGTGTTCTCTCTCCAGCCCAACACATACTCAAGAGAGAGAGCTCGGATCGCTTACGTCATATCACTCCTTACTGGTCGGGCTCGGGAGTGGGGCACAGCTATCTGGGAGGCAAGGGCTGAGTGTTCTAACGATTATCAGAACTTTAAAGAGGAGATGATACGGGTTTTTGATCGTTCAGTTTTTGGGAAGGAGGCTTCCAGGGCCCTGGCTTCCCTATGTCAAGGTGATCGATCCATAACGGATTACTCTATAGAGTTTCGCACTCTTGCTGCCTCCAGTGACTGGAACGAGCCGGCGTTGCTCGCTCGTTTTCTGGAGGGACTCCACGCTGAGGTTAAGGATGAGATTCTCTCCCGGGAGGTTCCTTCCAGCGTGGACTCTTTGATTGCACTCGCCATCCGCATAGAACGACGGGTAGATCTTCGTCACCGAGCTCGTGGAAGAGAGCTCGCGTTAACGGTGTTCCCCCTCTCCGCATCTCAACCATCTCCTCCCACCGGCTCAGAGACTGAGCCCATGCAGCTGGGAGGTATTCGCATCTCGACTAAGGAGAGGGAACGGAGAATCACCAACCGCCTTTGCCTCTATTGCGGTTCTGCTGGACATTTTGTCATGTCATGTCCAGTAAAAGGCCAGAGCTCATCAGTAAGCGGAGGGCTACTGGTGAGCGCTACTACTCAGGTCTCTCCATCAAGATCCTGTACTACCTTGTCGGTCCATCTACGCTGGACCGGTTCGGCTGCTTCCTGCAGTGCCTTGATAGACTCTGGGGCTGAGGGTTGTTTTATGGACGAAGCATGGGCTCGGAAACATGACATTCCTCTCAGACAGTTAGGGAAGCCCACGCCCATGTTCGCCTTAGATGGTAGTCTTCTCCCCAGTATCAGATGTGAGACACTACCTTTAACCCTCACAGTATCTGGTAACCACAGTGAGACCATTTCCTTTTTGATTTTTCGTTCACCTTTTACACCTGTTGTTTTGGGTCATCCCTGGCTAGTATGTCATAATCCTTCTATTAATTGGTCTAGTAATTCTATCCTATCCTGGAACGTTTCTTGTCATGTGAAGTGTTTAATGTCTGCTTTCCCTCCTGTTTCTTCTGTCCCCTCTTCTCAGGAGGAACCTGGTGATTTGACAGGAGTGCCGGAGGAATATCATGATCTGCGCACGGTCTTCAGTCGGTCCAGAGCCAACTCTCTTCCTCCTCACCGGTCGTATGATTGTTGTATTGATCTCCTTCCGGGGACCACTCCTCCTCGGGGTAGACTATACTCTCTGTCGGCTCCCGAACGTAAGGCTCTCGAGGATTATCTGTCTGTTTCTCTCGACGCCGGTACCGTGGTGCCTTCTTCCTCTCCCGCCGGAGCGGGGTTTTTTTTTGTTAAGAAGAAGGACGGTACTCTGCGCCCCTGCGTGGATTATCGAGGGTTGAATGACATAACGGTTAAGAATCGTTATCCGCTTCCCCTTATGTCGTCAGCCTTCGAGATTCTGCAGGGAGCCAGGTTCTTTACTAAGTTGGACCTTCGTAACGCTTACCATCTCGTGCGCATCAGAGAGGGGGACGAGTGGAAAACGGCGTTTAACACTCCGTTAGGGCATTTTGAATACCGGGTTCTGCCGTTCGGTCTCGCTAATGCTCCAGCTGTCTTTCAGGCATTAGTTAATGATGTACTGAGAGACATGCTGAACATCTTTGTTTTCGTTTACCTTGACGATATCCTGATTTTTTTCACCGTCACTCGAGATTCATGTTCAGCACGTTCGACGTGTACTCCAGCGCCTTTTAGAGAATTGTCTCTACGTGAAGGCTGAGAAGTGCGCCTTTCATGTCTCCTCTGTCACATTTCTCGGTTCTGTTATTTCCGCTGAAGGCATTCAGATGGATCCCGCTAAGGTCCAGGCTGTCAGCGATTGGCCCGTTCCTAAGTCACGTGTCGAGTTGCAGCGCTTTCTCGGTTTCGCTAATTTCTATCGGCGTTTCATTCGTAATTTCGGTCAAGTGGCTGCTCCTCTCACAGCTCTGACTTCTGTCAAGACGTGCTTTAAGTGGTCCGGTTCCGCCCAGGGAGCTTTTGATCTCCTCAAGAAGCGTTTTACATCCGCTCCTATCCTTGTTACTCCTGACGTCACTAAACAATTTATTGTCGAGGTTGACGCTTCAGAGGTGGGCGTGGGAGCCATTCTGTCCCAGCGCTTCCAGTCTGACGATAAGGTCCATCCTTGCGCTTATTTTTCTCATCGCCTATCGCCATCGGAACGCAACTATGATGTGGGTAACCGCGAACTGCTCGCCATCCGCTTAGCCCTAGGCGAATGGCGACAGTGGTTGGAGGGGGCGACCGTCCCTTTTGTCGTTTGGACTGACCATAAGAACCTTGAGTACATCCGTTCTGCCAAACGACTTAATGCACGTCAAGCTCGTTGGGCGTTGTTTTTCGCTCGTTTCGAGTTCGTGATTTCTTATCGCCCGGGAAATAAGAACACCAAGCCTGATGCCTTATCCCGTCTCTTTAGTTCTTCTGTGGCTTCTACCGACCCCGAGGGGATTCTCCCTGAGGGGCGTGTTGTCGGGTTGACTGTCTGGGGAATTGAGAGACAGGTAAAGCAAGCACTCACTCACACTGCGTCGCCGCGCGCTTGTCCTAGTAACCTTCTGTTCGTTCCTGTCTCTACTCGTCTGGCTGTTCTTCAGTGGGCTCACTCTGCCAAGTTAGCTGGCCACCCCGGCGTTCGGGGTACGCTTGCTTCTATTCGCCAGCGGTTTTGGTGGCCTACTCAGGAGCGTGACACGCGCCGTTTCGTGGCTGCTTGTTCGGACTGCGCGCAGACTAAGTCAGGTAACTCTCCTCCTGCCGGTCGTCTCAGACCGCTTCCCATTCCTTCTCGACCATGGTCTCACATCGCCTTAGACTTTATTACCGGTCTGCCTTCGTCTGCGGGGAAGACTGTGATTCTTACGGTTGTCGATAGGTTCTCTAAGGCGGCACATTTCATTCCCCTCGCTAAGCTTCCTTCCGCTAAGGAGACGGCACAAATCATCATTGAGAATGTGTTCAGAATTCATGGCCTCCCGTTAGACGCCGTTTCAGACAGAGGCCCGCAATTCACGTCACAGTTTTGGAGGGAGTTCTGTCGTTTGATTGGTGCTTCCGTCAGTCTCTCTTCCGGGTTTCATCCCCAGTCTAACGGTCAAGCAGAAAGGGCCAATCAGTCGATTGGTCGCATATTACGCAGCCTTTCTTTTCGAAACCCTGCGTCTTGGGCAGAACAGCTCCCCTGGGCAGAATACGCTCACAACTCGCTTCCTTCGTCTGCTACCGGGCTATCTCCGTTTCAGAGTAGTCTTGGGTACCAGCCTCCTCTGTTCTCGTCCCAGCTCGCCGAGTCCAGCGTTCCCTCCGCTCAGGCTTTTGTCCAACGTTGTGAGCGCACCTGGAGGAGGGTCAGGTCTGCACTTTGCCGTTACAGGGCGCAGACTGTGAGAGCCGCCAACAAACGTAGGATTAAGAGCCCTAGGTATTGTCGCGGTCAGAGAGTGTGGCTTTCCACTCGTAACCTTCCCCTTACGACAGCTTCTCGCAAGTTGACTCCGCGGTTCATTGGTCCGTTCCGTGTCTCTCAGGTCGTCAATCCTGTCGCTGTGCGACTGCTTCTTCCGCGACATCTTCGTCGCGTCCACCCTGTCTTCCATGTCTCCTGTGTTAAGCCTTTTCTTCGCGCCCCCGTTCGTCTTCCCTCCCCCCCCCCCGTCCTTGTCGAGGGCGCACCTATTTACAAGGTACGGAAGATCATGGACATGCGTTCTCGGGGACGTGGTCACCAGTACTTAGTGGATTGGGAGGGTTACGGTCCTGAGGAGAGGAGTTGGGTTCCATCTCGGGACGTGCTGGACCGTTCGTTGATTGATGATTTCCTCCGTTGCCGCCAGGGTTCCTCCTCGAGTGCGCCAGGAGGCGCTCGGTGAGTGGGGGGGTACTGTCATGTTTTGTCATTGATCATCATGTCTTGTCCCTGTGCTTCCCTCTGCTGGTCTTATTAGGTTCTTTCCCTCTTTCTATCCCTCTCTCTCCCCCTCCCTCTCTCCCTCTCTCGCTCTCTCTCTCTATCGTTCCGTTCCTGCTCCCAGCTGTTTCCCATTCTCCTAACTACCTCATTTACTCTTTCACACCTGTCCCCTATTTTACCCTCTGATTAGAGTCCCTATTTCTCCCTCTGTCTTCCGCTTCTGTCCTTGTCGGATTCTTGTTTGATGTTTGCTGTTCTGTGTCCTTGTTCCGCCCTGTCGTGTTTTTGCCTTCTTCAGATGCTGCGTGTGAGCAGGTGTCTATGTCAGCTACGGCCTGTGCCTTCCTGAAGCGACCTGCAGTCTGTGGTCGCGTCTCCAGTCGTTCCTCTCTACTGACGAGAGGATTTCAGTTTCCTGTTTTGGATTTACCTATGATAATTTCCAGGAGAATCATTGTTTGTTTAAGCCTGGAATAAAGACTCTGTTTCTTTAAGTCGCTTTTGGGTCCTCATTCACCAGCATAACAGTGTCTCTGTGTCTCTGTGTTGACTAGATGTCTATCAGGATAGTGTCTCTGTGTTGACTAGATGTCTATCAGGATAGTGTCTCTGTGTTGACTAGATGTCTATCAGGATAGTGTCTCTGTGTTGACTAGATGTCTATCAGGATAGTGTCTCTGTGTCGACTAGATGTCTATCAGGATAGTGTCTCTGTGTTGACTAGATGTCTATCAGGATAGTGTCTCTGTGTTGACTAGATGTCTATCAGGATAGTGTCTCTGTGTCGACTAGATGTCTATCAGGATAGTGTCTCTGTGTTGACTAGATGTCTATCAGGATAGTGTCTCTGTGTTGACTAGATGTCTATCAGGATAGTGTCTTTGTGTCTCTGTGTTGACTAGATGTCTATCAGGATAGTGTCTCTGTGTCTCTGTGTTGACTAGATGTCTATCAGGATAGTGTCTTTGTGTCGACTAGATGTCTATCAGGATAGTGTCTCTGTGTCGACTAGATGTCTATCAGGATAGTGTCTCTGTGTCTCTGTGTTGACTAGATGTCTATCAGGATAGTGTCTCTGTGTTGACTAGATGTCTATCAGGATAGTGTCTCTGTGTCGACTAGATGTCTATCAGGATAGTGTCTCTGTGTCGACTAGATGTCTATCAGGATAGTGCCTCTGTGTCGACTAGATGACTATCAGGATAGTGTCTCTGTGTCGACTAGATGTCTATCAGGATAGTGTCTCTGTGTCGACTAGATGTCTATCAGGATAGTGTCTCTGTGTCGACTAGATGTCTATCAGGATAGTGTCTCTGTGTCGACTAGATGTCTATCAGGATAGTGTCTCTGTGTCGACTAGATGTCTATCAGGATAGTGTCTCTGTGTTGACTAGATGACTATCAGGATAGTGTGTCTGTTTTGACTAGATGTCTATCAGGATAGTGTCTCTGTGTTGACTAGATGACTATCAGGATAGTGTGTCTGTTTTGACTAGATGTCTATCAGGATAGTGTGTCTGTGTCGACTAGATGTCTATCAGGATAGGGTCTCTGTGTCGACTAGATGTCTATCAGGATAGTGTCTCTGTGTCTCTGTTGACTAGATGTCTATCAGGATAGTGTCTCTGTGTCGACTAGATGTCTATCAGGATAGTGTCTCTGTGTTGACTAGATGTCTATCAGGATAGTGTCTCTGTGTTGACTAGATGTCTATCAGGATAGTGTCTTTGTGTCTCTGTGTTGACTAGATGTCTATCAGGATAGTGTCTCTGTGTCTCTGTGTTGACTAGATGTCTATCAGGATAGTGTCTTTGTGTCGACTAGATGTCTATCAGGATAGTGTCTCTGTGTCGACTAGATGTCTATCAGGATAGTGTCTCTGTGTCTCTGTGTTGACTAGATGTCTATCAGGATAGTGTCTCTGTGTTGACTAGATGTCTATCAGGATAGTGTCTCTGTGTCGACTAGATGTCTATCAGGATAGTGTCTCTGTGTCGACTAGATGACTATCAGGATAGTGTCTCTGTGTTGACTAGATGACTATCAGGATAGTGTCTCTGTGTCGACTAGATGTCTATCAGGATAGTGTCTCTGTGTCGACTAGATGTCTATCAGGATAGTGTCTCTGTGTCTCTGTGTTGACTAGATGTCTATCAGGATAGTGTCTCTGTGTCGACTAGATGACTATCAGGATAGTGTCTCTGTGTCGACTAGATGACTATCAGGATAGTGTCTCTGTGTCGACTAGATGTCTATCAGGATAGTGTCTCTGTGTCGACTAGATGTCTATCAGGATAGTGTCTCTGTGTCGACTAGATGTCTATCAGGATAGTGTCTCTGTGTCGACTAGATGTCTATCAGGATAGTGTCTCTGTGTCGACTAGATGTCTATCAGGATAGTGTCTCTGTGTCGACTAGATGTCTATCAGGATAGTGTCTCTGTGTCGACTAGATGTCTATCAGGATAGTGTCTCTGTGTCTCTGTGTTGACTAGATGTCTATCAGGATAGTGTCTCTGTGTCGACTAGATGTCTATCAGGACAGTGTCTTTGTGTCGACTAGATGACTATCAGGATAGTGTCCCTGTGTTGACTAGATGACTATCAGGATAGTGTCTCTGTGTCTCTGTGTTGACTAGATGTCTATCAGGTTAGTGTCTCTGTGTCGACTAGATGTCTATCAGGATAGTGTCTCTGTGTTGACTAGATGTCTATCAGGATAGTGTCTCTGTGTTGACTAGATGACTATCAGGATAGTGTCTCTCTGTTGACTAGATGTCTATCAGGATAGTGTCTCTGTGTTGACTAGATGTCTATCAGGATAGTGTCTCTGTGTCTCTGTGTTGACTAGATGTCTATCAGGTTAGTGTCTCTGTGTCGACTAGATGTCTATCAGGATAGTGTCTCTGTGTTGACTAGATGTCTATCAGGATAGTGTCTCTGTGTTGACTAGATGACTATCAGGATAGTGTCTCTCTGTTGACTAGATGTCTATCAGGATAGTGTCTCTGTGTTGACTAGATGTCTATCAGGATAGTGTCTCTGTGTCTCTGTGTTGACTAGATGTCTATCAGGTTAGTGTCTCTGTGTCGACTAGATGTCTATCAGGATAGTGTCTCTGTGTTGACTAGATGTCTATCAGGATAGTGTCTCTGTGTCTCTGTGTTGACTAGATGACTATCAGGATAGTGTCTCTGTGTTGACTAGATGTCTATCAGGATAGTGTCTCTGTGTCGACTAGATGACTATCAGGATAGTGTCTCTGTGTCGACTAGATGACTATCAGGATAGTGTCTCTGTGTCGACTAGATGTCTATCAGGATAGTGTCTCTGTGTCGACTAGATGTCTATCAGGATAGTGTCTCTGTGTCTCTGTGTCGACTAGATGTCTATCAGGATAGTGTCTCTGTGTCGACTAGATGTCTATCAGGATAGTGTCTCTGTGTCTCTGTGTTGACTAGATGACTATCAGGATAGTGTCTCTGTGTTGACTAGATGTCTATCAGGATAGTGTCTCTGTGTCGACTAGATGACTATCAGGATAGTGTCTCTGTGTCGACTAGATGACTATCAGGATAGTGTCTCTGTGTCGACTAGATGTCTATCAGGATAGTGTCTCTGTGTCGACTAGATGTCTATCAGGATAGTGTCTCTGTGTCGACTAGATGACTATCAGGATAGTGTCTCTGTGTCGACTAGATGTCTATCAGGATAGTGTCTCTGTGTCGACTAGATGTCTATCAGGATAGTGTCTCTGTGTCGACTAGATGTCTATCAGGATAGTGTCTCTGTGTCGACTAGATGTCTATCAGGATAGTGTCTCTGTGTCTCTGTGTTGACTAGATGTCTATCAGGATCGTGTCTCTGTGTCTCTGTGTCGACTAGATGTCTATCAGGATAGTGTCTCTGTGTCGACTAGATGACTATCAGGATAGTGTCCCTGTGTTGACTAGATGACTATCAGGATAGATTCTCTGTGTCTCTGTGTTGACTAGATGTCTATCAGGATAGTGTCTCTGTGTTGACTAGATGACTATCAGGATAGTGTCTCTGTGTTGACTAGATGTCTATCAGGATAGTGTCTCTGTGTCGACTAGATGTCTATCAGGACAGTGTCTCTGTGTCGACTAGATGTCTATCAGGATAGTGTCTCTGTGTCGACTAGATGTCTATCAGGATAGTGTCTCTGTGTCGACTAGATGTATATCAGGATAGTGTCTCTGTGTCGACTAGATGTCTATCAGGATAGTGTCTCTGTGTCGACTAGATGTCTATCAGGATAGTGTCTCTGTGTTGACTAGATGTCTATCAGGATAGTGTCTCTGTGTCTCTGTGTCGACTAGATGTCTATCAGGACAGTGTCTCTGTGTCGACTAGATGTCTATCAGGATAGTGTCTCTGTGTCGACTAGATGTCTATCAGGATAGTGTCTCTGTGTCTCTGTGTTGACTAGATGTCTATCAGGTTAGTGTCTCTGTGTCGACTAGATGTCTATCAGGATAGTGTCTCTGTGTCTCTGTGTCGACTAGATGTCTATCAGGATAGTGTCTCTGTGTCTCTGTGTTGACTAGATGTCTATCAGGATAGTGTCTCTGTGTTGACTAGATGTCTATCAGGATAGTGTCTCTGTGTTGACTAGATGTCTATCAGGATAGTGTCTCTGTGTCGACTAGATGTCTATCAGGATAGTGTCTCTGTGTCGACTAGATGTCTATCAGGATAGTGTCTCTGTGTCGACTAGATGTCTATCAGGATAGTGTCTCTGTGTCGACTAGATGTCTATCAGGATAGTGTCTCTGTGTTGACTAGATGTCTATCAGGATAGTGTCTCTGTGTTGACTAGATGTCTATCAGGATAGTGTCTCTGTGTTGACTAGATGTCTATCAGGATAGTGTCTCTGTGTTGACTAGATGTCTATCAGGATAGTGTCTCTGTGTTGACTAGATGTCTATCAGGATAGTGTCTCTGTGTCTCTGTTGACTAGATGTCTATCAGGATAGTGTCTCTGTGTTGACTAGATGTCTATCAGGATAGTGTCTCTGTGTTGACTAGATGTCTATCAGGATAGTGTCTCTGTGTTGACTAGATGACTATCAGGATAGTGTCTCTGTGTCGACTAGATGTCTATCAGGATAGTGTCTCTGTGTCTCTGTGTTGACTAGATGTCTATCAGGATAGTGTCTCTGTGTCTCTGTGTTGACTAGATGTCTATCAGGACAGTGTCTCTGTGTCTCTGTGTCTCTGTGTTGACTAGATGTCTATCAGGATAGTGTCTCTGTGTTGACTAGATGTCTATCAGGACAGTGTCTCTGTGTCTGTGTTGACTAGATGTCTATCAGGATAGTGTCTCTGTGTCGACTAGATGTCTATCAGGATAGTGTCTCTGTGTCGACTAGATGTCTATCAGGATAGTGTGTCTGTGTCGACTAGATGTCTATCAGGACAGTGTCTCTGTGTCTCTGTGATGACTAGATGTCTATCAGGATAGTGTCTCTGTGTCGACTAGATGTCTATCAGGATAGTGTGTCTGTGTCGACTAGATGTCTATCAGGATAGTGTGTCTGTGTCGACTAGATGTCTATCAGGACAGTGTCTCTGTGTCGACTAGATGTCTATCAGGACAGTGTCTCTGTGTCTCTGTGTCGACTAGATGTCTATCAGGATAGTGTCTTTGTGTCGACTAGATGTCTATCAGGATAGTGTCTCTGTGTTGACTAGATGTCTATCAGGATAGTGTCTCTGTGTCTCTGTGTTGACTAGATGTCTATCAGGATAGTGTCTCTGTGTCGACTAGATGTCTATCAGGATAGTGTCTCTGTGTCTCTGTGTTGACTAGATGTCTATCAGGATAGTGTCTCTGTGTAACCACCTGACCAGGATGATGAGAAGAGGGCAGAAACAACAAGAACATGACCAGGTGATGACCACACACACACACACACACACACAGTCTGTCTAACTAACCCGTTAATATTACACAGTCTAATTACCCCATTAATATTACACAGTCTAACTAACCCATTAATACTACACAGTCTAACTAACTAACCCATTAATATTACACAGTCTAACTAACCCATTAATATTACACAGTCTAACTAACCCATTAATATTACACGGTCTAACTAACCCATTAATATTACACAGTCTAACTAACCCATTAATACTACACAGTCTAACTAACCCATTAATACTACACAGTCTAACTAACCCATTAATATTACACAGTCTAACTAACCCATTAATATTACACAGTCTAACTAACCCATTAATATTACACAGTCTAACTAACCCATTAATATTACACAGTCTGTCTAACTAACCCATTAATACTACACAGTCTAACTAACCCATTAATATTACACAGTCTAACTAACCTATTAATATTACACAGTCTAACTAACCCATTAATACTACACAGTCTAACTAACCCATTAATATTACACAGTCTAACTAACCCATTAATATTACACAGTCTAACTAACCCATTAATATTACACAGTCTAACTAACCCATTAATATTACACAGTCTGTCTAACTAACCCATTAATACTACACAGTCTAACTAACCCATTAATATTACACAGTCTAATTAACCCATTAATACTACACAGTCTAACTAACCCATTAATATTACACAGTCTAACTAACCCATTAATACTACACAGTCTAACTAACCCATTAATATTACACAGTCTGTCTAACCCATTAATATTACACAGTCTGTCTAACCCATTAATACTACACCGTCTGTCTAACTAACCCATTAATACTACACAGTCTAACTAACCCATTAATATTACACAGTCTAACTAACCTATTAATACTACACAGTCTAACTAACCCATTAATACTACACAGTCTAACTAACCCATTAATACTACACAGTCTAACTAACCCATTAATACTACACAGTCTAACTAACCCATTAATATTACACAGTCTAACTAACCCATTAATATTACACAGTCTAACTAACCCATTAATACTACACAGTCTAACTAACCCATTAATATTACACAGTCTAACTAACCCATTAATACTACACAGTCTAACTAACCCATTAATATTACACAGTCTATCTAACCCATTAATATTACACAGTCTGTCTAATGAATCATCAATCAATCAATCAATCAAATGTATTTATACAGCCCTTTTACATCAGCAGATGCCACAAAGTGCTGTACAGAAACCCAGCCTAAAACCCCAAACAGCAATGCAGGTGTAGAAGCACGGTGGCTAGGAAAAACTCCCTAGAAAGGCAGGACCCTAGGAAGAAACCTAGAGAGGAACCAGGCTCTTAGGGGTGGCCAGTCCTCTTCTGGCTGTGCCGGGTAGAGATTATAACAGAACATGGCCATTGTATTGCACAGTCGTTAATTAATATTGCACAATCTATGTCTAATTAAACCATGTAATGCTGCTGATGCCACTGATCTCTCAGCCAGTACATGGGACATGTGTGTAAACTTGTTAGTGATGGGTCAAGAAGTGATGTGCTGTTGTGTTGTTGCCCTCGGTTACGCAAACACAAATATTTTTGCGTTGTCATCGCAGCAAGATACAGAAAGTCATTCCCACTGATCTATCCATTCATACCTAGAATCCACAGTAACTAAGCAACATACTGAACGTGTCATTGTGTTTAACCACGGTCCACTCTGGAGTACAGAGATGACAGCCTACCTAACAGCTGTTCTGTTGACTATCTATTACTGGAGTCATTACAGAGAAACAGAGTTGTACCTCCTAGAAATAGACAATACTGGTTGTGTTTTCAGAGGAGCTGTGACAGCGACAACGAAGAAGAGACCAGGAAGACAAGACTACAGACCAGGAAGAGGAGTAACACTTCCTGAAGTCAACAACCAATCAAAACACCACCATTCCTCTATTCCACTTCCTGAAGTCAACAACCAATCAAAACACCACCATTCCTCCATTCCACTTCCTGAAGTTAACAACCAATCAAAACACCACTATTCCTCCATTCCACTTCCTGAAGTCAACAACCAATCAAAACACCACCATTCCTCCATTCCACTTCCTGAAGTCAACAACCAACCAAAACACCACTATTCCTCCATTCCACTTCCTGAAGTCAACAACCAATCAAAACACCACTATTCCTCCATTCCACTTCCTGAAGTCAACAACCAAGCACCATTTAAATCCAGTTAGCTGAGTATTTTTCTATGAAGTGATGGTCTTTTCTCAGTGAAAGGTCATAGACATTAAGTTTTTTTTAATGATACTTTTGTATGTTAGCTAGCTTTTTATAAATCTGTTTACAGTATAGTGGTTGTATATGGCGGGAAATATAAGAGAGAAGAATGAACCCGTTTGTGTTCTTACTGTATTTTACTGTTCTTACTGTACTTACTGTTCTCACTGTATTTTACTGTACTTACTGTTCTTACTGTATTTTACTGTACTTACTGTTCTTACTGTATTTTACTGTACTTACTGTTCTTACTGTATTTTACTGTACTTACTGTTCTCACTGTATTTTACTGTATTTACTGTTCTCACTGTATTTTACTGTACTTACTGTTCTCACTGTATTTTACTGTACTTACTGTTCTCACTGTATTTTACTGTATTTACTGTTCTTACTGTATTTTACTGTATTTACTGTTCTCACTGTATTTTACTGTACTTACTGTTCTTACTGTATTTTACTGTACTTACTGTTCTCACTGTATTTTACTGTACTTACTGTTCTTACTGTATTTTACTGTATTTACTGTTCTCACTGTATTTTACTGTACTTACTGTTCTCACTGTATTTTACTGTACTTACTGTTCTCACTGTATTTTACTGTATTTACTGTTCTCACTGTATTTTACTGTATTTACTGTTCTTACTGTATTTTACTGTACTTACTGTTCTCACTGTATTTTACTGTACTTACTGTTCTCACTGTATTTTACTGTACTTACTGTTCTCACTGTATTTTACTGTACTTACTGTTCTCACTGTATTTTACTGTATTTACTGTTCTTACTGTATTTTACTGTACTTACTGTTCTTACTGTATTTTACTGTACTTACTGTTCTCACTGTATTTTACTGTACTTACTGTTCTCACTGTATTTTACTGTACTTACTGTTCTCACTGTATTTTACTGTACTTACTGTTCTTACTGTATTTTACTGTATTTACTGTTCTTACTGTATTTTACTGTACTTACTGTTCTTACTGTATTTTACATCAGTGTTGCATGTATAAAATACGTTTTCCTATTAGATAATGTTTAACCTGTGTATCCATGCTCTATACTGGCTATTGCCATTTCCTTACATTATTCTACCACCACTTTTCAACATGTGATTTATAGGGAATTAATCAATATTTGATGTATTTTACTGTATTTTTCTGATTTGTAAACAATATTATGAAACCCTACAACCCATACCAATCCCTAATTGCTGTAAATCCCTAATTTCTGTAACAATAACAATAAATATGACTATACATCTCCTTTGACTCCGTGAGGCGAAACTAAGCAGCAACATGTTTTCACGCCTGGTTATTTTCTTTTATCAGCCAGCGTGCTTTCTGACTCTTTTCCCAAGACACTCCAAATAGCACGTTGAGTTGAGTACATTCATTCACTTGAACAATAAACCCAAAGGCAACTCTTTCTTTGGCTTCTGTCTGAAGTCTCTAGGCCTCAGTTAAATCAGCTGAGTAGTAGTCTGTAACGCACTGCAGTTGGTTTCTCCTCAGGATGCTGAATAACTGACAGTTGCTACAGTTGGTTTCTCCTCAGGATGCTGAATAACTGACAGTTGTTACAGTTGGTTTCTCAGGATGCTGAATGACTGACAGTTGTTACAGTTGGTTTCTCCTCAGGATGCTGAATGACTGACAGTTGTTACAGTTGGTTTCTCCTCAAGATGCTGAATGACTGACAGTTGGTTTCTCAGGATGCTGAATGACTGACAGTTGTTACAGTTGGTTTCTCCTCAGGATGCTGAATGACTGACAGTTGTTACAGTTGGTTTCTCCTCAGGATGCTGAATGACTGACAGTTGTTACAGTTGGTTTCTCCTCAGGATGCTGAATGACTGACAGTTGTTGCAGTTGGTTTCTCCTCAGGATGCTGAATGACTGACAGTTGTTACAGTTGGTTTCTCCTCAGGATGCTGAATGACTGACAGTTGTTACAGTTGGTTTCTCCTCAGGATGCTGAATGACTGACAGTTGTTACAGTTGGTTTCTCCATAGGATGCTGAATGACTGACAGTTGGTTTCTCCACAGGATGCTGAATGACTGACAGTTATTACAG
This sequence comes from Salvelinus namaycush, assembly GCF_016432855.1. Taxonomy (NCBI): domain Eukaryota; kingdom Metazoa; phylum Chordata; class Actinopteri; order Salmoniformes; family Salmonidae; genus Salvelinus; species Salvelinus namaycush. Next base: position 82,393,216 of record NC_052307.1, read on the forward strand.
TTGGTTTCTCCTCAGGATGCTGAATGACTGACAGTTGTTACAGTTGGTTTCTCCTCAGGATGCTGAATGACTGACAGTTGTTACAGTTGGTATCTCCTCAGGATGCTGAATGACTGACAGTTGTTACAGTTGGTTTCTCCTCAGGATGCTGAATGACTGACAGTTGTTACAGTTGGTTTCTCCTCAGGATGCTGAATGACTGACAGTTGGTTTCTCCTCAGGATGCTGAATGACTGACAGTTGTTGCAGTTGCTTTCTCCTCAGGATGCTGAATGACTGACAGTTGTTACAGTTGGTTTCTCCTCAGGATGCTGAATGACTGACAGTTGTTACAGTTGGTTTCTCCTCAGGATGCTGAATGACTGACAGTTGTTACAGCTGGTTTCTCCTCAGGATGCTGAATGACTGACAGTTGTTGCAGTTGGTTTCTCCTCAGGATGCTGAATAACTGACAGTTGTTACAGTTGGTTTCTCCTCAGGATGCTGAATGACTGACAGTTGTTGCAGTTGGTTTCTCCTCAGGATGCTGAATGACTGACAGTTGGTTTCTCCTCGGGATGCTGAATGAGTGACAGTTGTTGCAGTTGGTTTCTCCTCAGGATGCTGAATGAGTGACAGTTGTTGCAGTTGGTTTCTCCTCAGGATGATGAATGACTGACAGTTGTTGCAGTTGGTTTCTCCTCAGGATGCTGAATGACTGACAGTTGGTTTCTCCTCGGGATGCTGAATGACTGACAGTTGTTACAGTTGGTTTCTCCTCAGGATGCTGAATGACTGACAGTTGCTACAGTTGGTTTCTCCTCGGGATGCTGAATGACTGACAGTTGTTACAGTTGGTTTCTCCTCAGGATGCTGAATGACTGACAGTTGTTACAGTTGGTTTCTCCACAGGATGCTGAATGACTGACAGTTGGTTTCTCCTCAGGATGCTGAATGACTGACAGTTGTTACAGTTGGTTTCTCCTCAGGATGCTGAATGACTGACAGCTGTTACAGTTGGTTTCTCCTCAGGATGCTGAATGACTGACAGTTGGTTTCTCCTCAGGATGCTGAATGACTGACAGGTGTAACAGTTGGTTTCTCCTCAGGATGCTGAATGACTGACAGTTGTTACAGTTGGTTTCTCCTCAGGATGCTGAATGACTGACAGTTGTTACAGTTGGTTTCTCCTCAGGATGCTGAATGACTGACAGTTGTTACAGTTGGTTTCTCCTCAGGATGCTGAATGACTGACAGTTGTTACAGTTGGTATCTCCTCAGGATGCTGAATGACTGACAGTTGTTACAGTTGGTTTCTCCTCAGGATGCTGAATGACTGACAGTTGTTACAGTTGGTTTCTCCTCAGGATGCTGAATGACTGACAGTTGGTTTCTCCTCAGGATGCTGAATGACTGACAGTTGTTGCAGTTGCTTTCTCCTCAGGATGCTGAATGACTGACAGTTGTTACAGTTGGTTTCTCCTCAGGATGCTGAATGACTGACAGTTGTTACAGTTGGTTTCTCCTCAGGATGCTGAATGACTGACAGTTGTTACAGCTGGTTTCTCCTCAGGATGCTGAATGACTGACAGTTGTTACAGTTGGTTTCTCCTCAGGATGCTGAATAACTGACAGTTGTTACAGTTGGTTTCTCCTCAGGATGCTGAATGACTGACAGTTGTTGCAGTTGGTTTCTCCTCAGGATGCTGAATGACTGACAGTTGGTTTCTCCTCGGGATGCTGAATGAGTGACAGTTGTTGCAGTTGGTTTCTCCTCAGGATGCTGAATGAGTGACAGTTGTTGCAGTTGGTTTCTCCTCAGGATGATGAATGACTGACAGTTGGTTTCTCCTCAGGATGCTGAATGACTGACAGTTGTTGCAGTTGGTTTCTCCTCAGGATGCTGAATGACTGACAGTTGGTTTCTCCTCGGGATGCTGAATGACTGACAGTTGTTACAGTTGGTTTCTCCTCAGGATGCTGAATGACTGACAGTTGCTACAGTTGGTTTCTCCTCGGGATGCTGAATGACTGACAGTTGTTACAGTTGGTTTCTCCTCAGGATGCTGAATGACTGACAGTTGTTACAGTTGGTTTCTCCACAGGATGCTGAATGACTGACAGTTGGTTTCTCCTCAGGATGCTGAATGACTGACAGTTGTTACAGTTGGTTTCTCCTCAGGATGCTGAATGACTGACAGCTGTTACAGTTGGTTTCTCCTCAGGATGCTGAATGACTGACAGTTGGTTTCTCCTCAGGATGCTGAATGACTGACAGGTGTAACAGTTGGTTTCTCCTCAGGATGCTGAATGACTGACAGTTGTTACAGTTGGTTTCTCCTCAGGATGCTGAATGACTGACAGTTGTTACAGTTGGTATCTCCTCAGGATGCTGAATGACTGACAGTTGCTACAGTTGGTTTCTCCTCAGGATGCTGAATGACTGACAGTTGTTACAGTTGGTTTCTCCTCAGGATGCTGAATGACTGACAGTTGGTTTCTCCTCAGGATGCTGAATGACTGACAGTTGTAACAGTTGGTTTCTCCTCAGGATGCTGAATGACTGACAGCTGGTTTCTCCTCAGGATGCTGAATGACTGACAGTTGTTGCAGTTGGTTTCTCCTCAGGATGCTGAATGACTGACAGTTGTTACAGTTGGTTGGTTATGTCCTCAGTGTGCCTCTGAGGTTACTGGAGACTAATTGGTGTTGGAGGCACACAACAACAACATACCGAAGCTGTGTTGAGACCTCATAAGTTCACAGAGTCAAGGTACTGTACATACCGTACAGAGTGGTCTCATATTATGAAAGAGACGCAAGAAAGTTGTCAATTTCAACTTTGTGGAGGTTTGAGATCTGTTCATGTGGACCTTGAATCAGGACATTTGTAAACTATCCACGACCTCTCCTTGAATGTCACCTTCTGAATAATCCTTGGACATAAACAGTTATCGATGTGACGTATTAAGCACAGCCGACTACAGTACAGACACACAGTATAACCCAAAGGCTCGTTGTTGAGTCCAATGACTGTAGGTTCAGTTGGAGGATGTGACCGGTCATTGTGTTCTAGGGTAGTCCTTCCTTCAGGGGGCAGCGCACTGTACACCCAGTCACCAGTAACATACCAGTAATAACATAGAGACCCAGTCACCAGTAACATACCAGTAATAACATCACATAGAGACCCAGTAACATACCAGTAATAACATTCACATAGAGACCCAGTCACCAGTAACATACCAGTAATAACATTCACATAGAGACCCAGTCAGATACCAGTAATAACATTCACATAGAGACCCAGTAACATACCAGTAATAACATAACAGAGACCCAGTCACCAGTAACATACCAGTAATAACATCACATACAGAGACCCAGTAACATACCAGTAATAACATTCACATAGAGACCCAGTCACCAGTAACATACCAGTAATAACATCACATAGAGACCCAGTAACATACCAGTAATAACATTCACATAGAGACCCAGTCACCAGTAACATACCAGTAATAACATAACAGAGACCCAGTTACCAGTAACATACCAGTAATAACATAACAGAGACCCAGTCACCAGTAACATACCAGTAATAACATCACATAGAGACCCAGTCACCAGTAACATACCAGTAATAACATTCACATAGAGACCCAGTCACCAGTAACATACCAGTAATAACATTCACATAGAGACCCAGTCACCAGTAACATACCAGTAATAACATCACATAGAGACTCAGTCACCAGTAACATACCAGTAATAGCATCACATAGAGACCCAGTCACCAGTAACATACCAGTAATAACATCACATAGAGACCCAGTCACCAGTAACATACCAGTAATAACATTCACATAGAGACCCAGTCACCAGTAACATACCAGTAATAACATCACATAGAGACCCAGTCACCAGTAACATACCAGTAATAACATTCACATAGAGACCCAGTAACATACCAGTAATAACATCACATAGAGACCCAGTCACCAGTAACATACCAGTAATAACATCACATAGAGACCCAGTAACATACCAGTAATAACATTCACATAGAGACCCAGTCACCAGTAACATACCAGTAATAACATAGAGACCCAGTCACCAGTAGCATACCAGTAATAACATTCACATAGAGACCCAGTCACCAGTAACATACCAGTAATAACATTTACATAGAGACCCAGTCACCAGTAACATACCAGTAATAACATTCACATAGAGACCCAGTCACCAGTAACATACCAGTAATAACATCACATACAGACCTAGTCACCAGTAACTTACCAGTAATAACATCACATAGAGACCCAGTCACCAGTAACATACCAGTAATAACATTCACATAGAGACCCAGTCACCAGTAACATACCAGTAATAACATCACATACAGAGACCCAGTCACCAGTAACATACCAGTAATAAATTCACATAGAGACCCAGTAACATACCAGTAATAACATTCACATAGAGACCTAGTCACCAGTAACATACCAGTAATAACATCACATAGAGACCCAGTCACCAGTAACATACCAGTAATAACATTCACATAGAGACCCAGTAACATACCAGTAATAACATCACATAGAGACCCAGTCACCAGTAACATACCAGTAATAACATTCACATAGAGACCCAGTCACCAGTAACATACCAGTAATAACATCACATAGAGACCCAGTAACATACCAGTAATAACATTCACATAGAGACCCAGTCACCAGTAGCATACCAGTAATAACATTCACATAGAGACCCAGTCACCAGTAACATACCAGTAATAACATTTACATAGAGACCCAGTCACCAGTAACATACCAGTAATAACATTCACATAGAGACCCAGTCACCAGTAACATACCAGTAATAACATCACATACAGAGACCCAGTCACCAGTAACATACCAGTAATAAATTCACATAGAGACCCAGTAACATACCAGTAATAACATTCACATAGAGACCTAGTCACCAGTAACATACCAGTAATAACATCACATAGAGACCCAGTCACCAGTAACATACCAGTAATAACATTCACATAGAGACCCAGTAACATACCAGTAATAACATCACATAGAGACCCAGTCACCAGTAACATACCAGTAATAACATCACATACAGACCTAGTCACCAGTAACTTACCAGTAATAACATCACATAGAGACCCAGTCACCAGTAACATGCCAGTAATAACATTCACATACAGAGACCCAGTCACCAGTAACATACCAGTAATAACATCACATAGAGACCCAGTCACCAGTAACATACCAGTAATAACATTCACATACAGAGACCCAGTAACATACCAGTAATAACATTCACATAGAGACCCAGTCACCAGTAACATACCAGTAATAACATTCACATACAGAGACCCAGTAACATACCAGTAATAACATTCACATAGAGACCCAGTAACATACCAGTAATAACATTCACATAGAGACCCAGTCACCAGTAACATACCAGTAATAACATTCACATAGAGACCCAGTCACCAGTAACATACCAGTAATAACATCACATAGAGACCCAGTAACATACCAGTAATAACATTCACATAGAGACCCAGTCACCAATAGCATACCAGTAATAACATTCACATAGAGACCCAGTCACCAGTAACATACCAGTAATAACATTCACATAGAGACCCAGTCACCAGTAACTTACCAGTAATAACATTCACATAGAGACCCAGTAACATACCAGTAATACCATTCACATAGAGACCCAGTCACCAGTAACATACCAGTAATAACATCACATAGAGACCCAGTAACATACCGGTAATAACATTCACATAGAGACCCAGTCACCAGTATCATACCAGTAATAACATCACATAGAGAACCAGTCACCAGTAACATACCAGTAATAACATCACATAGAGACCCAGTCACCAGTAACATACCAGTAATACCATTCACATAGAGACCCAGTCACCAGTAACATACCAGTAATAACATTCACATAGAGACCCAGTCACCAGTAACATACCAGTAATAACATTCACATAGAGACCCAGTCACCAGTAACATACCAGTAATAACATAACAGAGACCCAGTCACCAGTAACATACCAGTAATAACATTCACATAGAGACCCAGTCACCAGTAACATACCAGTAATAACATTCACATAGAGACCCAGTAACATACCAGTAATAACATTCACATAGAGACCCAGTCACCAGTAACATACCAGTAATAACATTCACATAGAGACCCAGTCACCAGTAACATACCAGTAATAACATTCACATAGAGACCCAGTCACCAGTAACATACCAGTAATAACATCACATAGAGACCCAGTCACCAGTAACATACCAGTAATAACATTCACATAGAGACCCAGTCACCAGTAACATACCAGTAATAACATCACATACAGACCTAGTCACCAGTAACTTACCAGTAATAACATCACATAGAGACCCAGTCACCAGTAACATGCCAGTAATAACATTCACATACAGAGACCCAGTCACCAGTAACATACCAGTAATAACATTCACATAGAGACCCAGTAACATACCAGTAATAACATTCACATAGAGACCCAGTAACATACCAGTAATAACATTCACATAGAGACCCAGTCACCAGTAACATACCAGTAATAACATTCACATAGAGACCCAGTAACATACCAGTAATAACATTCACATAGAGACCCAGTAACATACCAGTAATAACATTCACATAGAGACCCAGTCACCAGTAACATACCAGTAATAACATTCACATAGAGACCCAGTAACATACCAGTAATAACATCACATACAGACCCAGTAACATACCAGTAATAACATCACATACAGACCCAGTCACCAGTAACTTACCAGTAATAACATCACATAGAGACCCAGTCACCAGTAACATGCCAGTAATAACATTCACATACAGAGACCCAGTCACCAGTAACATACCAGTAATAACATCTCATAGAGACCCAGTAACATACCAGTAATAACATTCACATAGAGACCCAGTAACATACCAGTAATAACATTCACATAGAGACCCAGTCACCAGTAACATACCAGTAATAACATCACATAGAGACCCAGTCACCAGTAACATACCAGTAATAACATTCACATAGAGACCCAGTAACATACCAGTAATAACATTCACATAGAGACCCAGTCACCAGTAACATACCAGTAATAACATCACATAGAGACCCAGTCACCAGTAACATACCAGTAATAACATTCACATAGAGACCCAGTCACCAGTAACATACCAGTAATAACATCACATACAGACCTAGTCACCAGTAACTTACCAGTAATAACATCACATAGAGACCCAGTCACCAGTAACATGCCAGTAATAACATTCACATAGAGACCCAGTCACCAGTA
>NC_052307.1:82403091-82433933 GCF_016432855.1 Salvelinus namaycush
TTGTGCTGTTGTCCTGGGGCTCTGTGGGGTGTGTTTGTGTTTGTGAACAGAGCCCTAGGACCAGCTTGCTTAGGGGACTCTTCTCCAGGTTCATCTCTCTGTAGGTGATGGCTTTGTTATGGAAGGTTTGGGAATCGCTTCCTTTTAGGTGGTTGTAGAATTTAACGGCTCTTTTCTGGATTTTGATAATTAGTGGGTATCGGCCTAATTCTGCTCTGCATGCATTATTTGGTGTTCTACGTTGTACACGGAGGATATTTTTGCAGAATTCTGCATGCAGAGTCTCAATTTGGTGTTTGTCCCATTTTGTGAAATCTTGGTTGGTGAGCGGACCCCAGACCTCACAACCATAAAGGGCAATGGGCTCTATGACTGATTCAAGTATTTTTAGCCAGATCCTAATTGGTATGTTGAAATTTATGTTCCTTTTGATGGCATAGAAGGCCCTTCTTGCCTTGTCTCTCAGATCGTTCACAGCTTTGTGGAAGTTACCTGTGGTGCTGATGTTTAGGCCGAGGTATGTATAGTTTTTTGTGTGCTCTAGGGCAACGGTGTCTAGATGGAATTTGTGGTCCTGGTGACTGGACCTTTTTTGGAACACCATTATTTTGGTCTTACTGAGATTTACTGTCAGGGCCCAGGTCTGACAGAATCTGTGCAGAAGATCTAGGTGCTGCTGTAGGCCCTCCTTGGTTGGTGACAGAAGCACCAGATCATCAGCAAACAGTAGACATTTGACTTCGGATTCTAGTAGGGTGAGACCGGGTGCTGCAGACTGTTCTAGTGCCCGCGCCAATTCGTTGATATATATGTTGAAGAGGGTGGGGCTTAAGCTGCATCCCTGTCTCACCCCACGACCCTGTGTGAAGAAATGTGTGTGTTTTTTGCCAATTTTAACCGCACACTTGTTGTTTGTGTACATGGATTTTATAATGTCGTATGTTTTACCCCCAACACCACTTTCCATCAATTTGTATAGCAGACCCTCATGCCAAATTGAGTCGAAGGCTTTTTTGAAATCAACAAAGCATGAGAAGACTTTGCCTTTGTTTTGGTTTGTTTGGTTGTCAATTAGGGTGTGTAGGGTGAATACATGGTCTGTTGTACGGTAATTTGGTAAAAAGCCAATTTGACATTTGCTCAGTACATTGTTTTCATTGAGGAAATGTACGAGTCTGCTGTTAATGATAATGCAGAGGATTTTCCCAAGGTTACTGTTGACGCATATTCCACGGTAGTTATTGGGGTCAAATTTGTCTCCACTTTTGTGGATTGGGGTGATCAGTCCTTGGTTCCAAATATTGGGGAAGATGCCAGAGCTAAGGACGATGTTAAAGAGTTTTAGTATAGCCAATTGGAATTTGTTGTCTGTATATTTGATCATTTCATTAAGGATACCATCAACACCACAGGCCTTTTTGGGTTGGAGGGTTTTTATTTTGTCCTGTAACTCATTCAAGGTAATTGGAGAATCCAGTGGGTTCTGGTAGTCTTTAATAGTTGATTCTAGGATTTGTATTTGATCATGTATATGTTTTTGCTCTTTATTCTTTGTTATAGAGCCAAAAAGATTGGAGAAGTGGTTTACCCATACATCTCCATTTTGGATAGATAATTCTTCGTGTTGTTGTTTGTTTAGTTTTTTCCAATTTTCCCAGAATTGGTTAGAGTCTATGGAGTCTTCAATTACATTGAGCTGATTTCTGACGTGCTGTTCCTTCTTTTTCCGTAGTGTATTTCTGTATTGTTTTAGTGATTCACCATAGTGAAGGCGTAGACTCAGGTTTTCCGGGTCTCTATGTTTTTGGTTGGACAGGTTTCTCAATTTATTTCTTAGATTTTTGCATTCTTTATCAAACCATTTGTCATTGTTGTTCATTTTCTTCGGTTTTCTATTTGAGATTTTTAGATTTGATAGGGAAGCTGAGAGGTCAAATATACTGTTAAGATTTTCTACTGCCAAGTTTACACCTTCACTATTGCAGTGGAACATTTTACCCAGGAAGTTGTCTAAAAGGGGTTGAATTTGCTGTTGCCTAATTGTTTTTTGGTAGGTTTCCAAACTGCATTCCTTCCATCTATAGCATTTCTTAATGTTACTCAGTTCCTTTGGCTTTGATGCCTCATGATTGAGTATTGCTCTGTTCAAGTAGACTGTGATTTTGCTGTGGTCTGATAGGGGTGTCAGTGGGCTGACTGTGAACGCTCTGAGAGACTCTGGGTTGAGGTCAGTGATAAAGTAGTCTACAGTGCTACTGCCAAGAGATGAGCTATAGGTGAACCTACCATAGGAGTCCCCTCGAAGCCTACCATTGACTATGTACATACCCATGTATGTCTAAAATGTATGTCTAGAAACCTGTACATATCTCTCTCTCTCTCTCTGTCTCTCTCTCTCTCTCTCTCTCAAATTCAAATTCAAATTCAAATTCAAGCTGCTTTATTGGCATGAAAAACATTGTGTCAATATTGCCAAAGCAACAATGTATACAATATACATTGAAATAAAATTATAAACAATGACAAATAATAATATAGAATGGCAGTAAATAATAATACAAAATTAAATATAAAAATAGTAATATCTCTCTCTCTCTCTCTCTCTCTCTCTCTCTCTCTCTCTCTCTCTCTCTCTCTCTCTCTCTCTCTCTCTCTCTCTCTCTCTCTCTCAATTCAATTCAATTCAATTCAATTCAATTCAAGGGGCTTTATTGGCATGGGAAACATGTGTTAACATTGCCAAAGCAAGTGAGGTAGACAATACACAAAAGTGAAACAAACAATACAAATTAACAGTAAACATTACACATACAGAAGTCTCTCTCTCTCTCTCTGTCTCTCTGTCTCTCTCTCTCTGTCTCTCTCTGTCTCTCTCTCTCTCTGTCTCTCTCTCTCTCTCTCTGTCTCTCTCTGTCTCTCTCTCTCTCTCTCTCTCTCTCTCTCAATTCAAATTCAAATTCAAATTCAAATTCAAGTTGCTTTATTGGCATGAAAAACATTGTGTCAATATTGCCAAAGCAACAATGTATACAATATACATTGAAATAAAATTATAAACAATGACAAATAATAATATAGAATGGCAGTAAATAATAATACAAAATTAAATATAAAAATAGTAATATCTCTCTCTCTCTCTCTCTCTCTCTGTCTCTCTCTCTCTCTCTCTCTCTCTCTGTCTCTCTCTCTCTCTCTCTCTCTCTCTCTCTCTCTCTCTCTCTCTCTCTCTCTCTCTGTCTCTCTCTGTCTCTCTGTCTCTCTCTGTCTCTGTAGAGTAGCAGCCAGAGTGTGATCTCCAGAGCAGCTCTCCAGTAGAGATATGACCTAGGGCCCCTCTGTACTGTCTCTGCTCAGCCCAGATAACCACAACACTGCTTCCTCTGGCTGCTTGGCCACTCGGTAATTAACACTAGCCTCCACATAGCAGGGCCAGTGGCCACATAACATTAATCAAGAAATGTAATCCAATCTCTCACTCTTTTAATAATCCAAAACGTGTGGGTCCCTTGTCTGTATGTCTCTGTAATAACTAGAATAATGTAATACATCTAAAATGTAATAACTGGAATAATGTAAACACTAAAATAATGTAATAACTAGAATAATGTAAACACTAAAATAATGTAATAACTAGAATAATGTAAACACTAAAATAATGTAATATCTAGAATAATGTAAAAACTATAACAATGTAATATCTAGAATAATGTAATATCTAGAATAATGTAATAACTCTAATGTAATAACTAGAATAATGTAATATCTAGAATAATGTAAAAAATAGAATAATGTAATATCTAGAACAATGTAAAAAATAGAATAATGTAATATCTAGAATAATGTAAAAACTAGAATAAAGTAATATCTACAATAATGTAAAAACTAGAATAAAGTAATATCTAGAATAATGTAATAACTCTATAATGTAATAACTAGAATAATGTAATATCTAGAATAATGTAATAACTAGAATAATGTAAACACTAAAATAAGGTAAAAACTAGAATAATGTAAAAACTAGAATAATGTAATATCTAGAATAATGTAAAAACTAGAATAAAGCAATATCTACAATAATGTAATATCTAGAATAATGTAATAACTCTATAATGTAATAACTAGAATAATGTAATATCTAGAATAATGTAATAACTAGAATAATGTAAAAACTAGAATAATGTAATATCTAGAACAATGTAAACTAGAATAATGTAATATCTAGAATAATGTAATAACTCTATAATGTAATAACTAGAATAATGTAAAAACTTAAATAATAACCACAATCATAATGTAAAAACTATAATAATGCAATATAATAATGTAATAACCTTAATAATGCAATAACTATAATGTAATAACAATAATAATTTAATAACTATATAATGTAATAAATGTAATAGTTTAATAACTATAATATAATAACTATAATAATGTAATAACCTTAATGCAATACCTATAATGTAATAACAATAATAATGTAATAACTATACTAATGTAATAATGTAATAACTATACTAATGTAATAATGTAATAACTATACTAATGTAATAACTGTAATAATGTAATAACTATAATACTGTAATAACTCTAATGTCAAAACTCTAATGTAATAACGAATAATGTAATAACTATATAATGTAATACATGTAATAGTTTAATAACTATAATATAATAACTATAATAATGTAATAACTATATCATGTAATAATGTATATGTTTTGTGTAATAACTATATAATATAATAAGTATTATAATGTAATATAATAAGGTAATAACTATACAATGTAATAACTATACAATGTAATAACTATATAGTATCATAATTATTATAATGTAATATAATACAATGTAATAACTATAATAATGTAATAACTGTATAATACAAGTGGTCATTAAAGCAGTTATAGTTGACTGCTATTACATGTTTCATCTTTGGTATTATGGTATTACTGTATTGTGCATAGGGTCGAACATGCATGAACTGGAACTAGTACTGTGTCAAATTTAGGCCCAAAGGCATTTGCAGAATAATTAACCATGATGACAATACAAAAATAATTTATATAACCACTGGAATTGATCATTCAATATTGAAATTCTTGCAAACAAGAGTCGGCATTGGTTCGAATCCGACCCACGGCCCTTTGACTCCCCCTCCCCTATCTTAGACTTCCATTACTTTACTATCTCCTCAATACATCTGCAAAAAAATTACGAAAGGACTGGGACTTCCCCACTCCTTAAAAAAAGAAACATTGAAAAAAAAATGTTACATTATAGACAAAAATAATTTCTGCAACCATTGGAATTGACCATTCAATATTGAAATTATTGCATTTTCCTTTGTTTTCATGCTTGCAGTCAGTCAGTAGCTAAGCCTAGGAGCTAAACACTAGGTATGACTGTAGGAGCTAAACACACAAGACAGACAGACACGCACACACGTCACTGCACCCTAGGTCTGAGGCTGACGATAGGGTTGGGAGTGAACCTCTCATCTGGATCCATTGCAGTGGAAGTTGCAGCCAGAAACGAAAAGGTGGGAAGAAAGGAAACAGGCTACTGACTGTCAGCCTTTTTTTGTAACTAACGACACCTGTTCAAAACCCACAAATAAACTTACGGATACAAACTATACGTTCTGCAATTGCAGAAACCTTTGTTATTGCAATGAAGTGTATTTACGTGCCACAGTGAAGAGGCCCCTTTGACAGTTGATGGTAAGCTCGCCAAGCTAGCTACAGTACATCTCTCGAATCTCTTCTCTCCTAACGGCTAGCCAGCTATGCTAGCTAGCTAGGCCCTTCTATGTGTAAGCTTGCATGCAATGTCAATACTTTTCCTACAATTAATTTCACTATTGCAAAACAGTGCCAGTCTTGCTATCTGTATCTTTGATGGCCAATTAGCTAGCTGTAGCCTGTGTTTGCCATTTACCTACATCTGTATGAGTTGCTTTCAGCTAGCAGCTACCTACCTATCTAGCTATCTAGCTAGCTAACAGCAAAGTGGACTCTATTGGTTAGCATCGGTAGCCTGCTAGCATTAGCTTTATGTTGTGCTTCAGCACCAGCGCCAGCGCCAGTTTACAACATAACAGTAGTTAGCTAACTGTTAGTATCCCCGTATGTAACAACGCTGTAATAAACTTAGCCAGCATGCTAGTGAGTGAATTATTTTGATTATGGCCTATGTAGCTAACGTCACAGGCCTTGTAGACTGTTCTTGTTGAATTGTAGCTAGTTCCATGCGATGGTAGCTACATTAGCTAGTCTGTTAGCTTACCTTACTATCCAGCTGTGTCATGTCAGTCTAACATATTCTATGTCTGGTGTATATATTAGTCAAGCTAGTTTACGAATAACAAATAGCATTTGTTGTTTTTGTGCATAGTCTGTTAAAGCTAGGTAGGTTAGAGATGTGGAATGTGTTAGTTAGCCCGCTAACGTTAGCTACTAGCTAGCTAGTTTGTGCAATTAGTTAAGCTAGTTAGCTAACTGGTCAGCTGATTTGCTTACCTTACTGTTTATCTATCATAGGCAAGTATTTAGTAGCTTAGTTAGCTGAAGTAGCTAGCTGGGTTTACAGTATATCAACAACTGTATTGCCTACTATGACAATTTACAGTATTCCACCTTGCTGGCCTTAGTCACCTGAGGCTGTCACTGGGCACCTACTGATAATACAGTACGATTTATAATACGACAGACAGCTGTCAAAGCAATTCACTTTATGTCAATCTTGTATGTTCAGTAATACAGCAGGCAGACATAGCACGCCTGCTAATGAGATTGTCAATAATGCAGGTGCCCTTCTTCTTGAGCTCAATATAGCATGGTGAAAGCTGTACATTTAAAAAATATATATACAAATTTGAGTAATTTAGCAGATGGACTTATCCGGAGTGATTTACAGGAGCAATTAGGGTTAAGTGTTTTGCTCAAGGGCACATTGACAGATTGTTCACCTAGTCAGCTTATGGATTTGAACCCGCTACCTTTAGGTTACTGGCCCAACGTTCTTAACCACGAGGCTACGTGCCACCCGTAATACAAAAAGGATTGTGCAACAAGAGTTTTGAGAAATTCTTCTATAAAATCCACATAGGAAATGCATTGTCACTGTGTAGTGCATGGCCACTTCCAGACCGTTAGGCAATAAGCATCACCATAGCTGTGGACAGTGAAATCAATGTTTCCAGCTGTTGTTGCAAGATTTCATGGTTGTCGAATGCATGTTTAACCTATGGGACTACTAACATTGAGTTATTTGTATTGCATAATGCATGGTGTATAATGACGAAAGGTAGCTAACAACTAGGCCTGCTGGTATGAGTGAAGGGGGGGGGGGGGGGGTAAGGGAATAGCCTAGACGTAATAGACAAGCCTGAAGGGAAGGCGAAAACCATTTTCTTCTGCACTCGGTATCAGGTGACCTATTTCCCATCCAGATTAAACAGGTTCATAATCCATTAGTAAGTGATGTTGAAATATTACAGCCTCATTTTGTTGTCTAGGCCTTCTGCATGTTTCTCTCCACGTTGCTTCCCCCAACGTGTGTTGCTTCCCCCAACGTGTGTTGCTTCCCCAACGTGTGTTGCTTCCCCACAATAGTTCATGCAGGCTATGACTGCTGTGCTGATGTGTACTGGCTGATTGGACCGCTGGTGTAAATAGGCCTATCCTGTGAGAACTGAGAGTATCTGTGGCAGAAGCACATGTAGGTCTATGTTTACTACTGTTATCCTGTGTAATTGGAAGGATCTGAAATGTTTACACCTAGGTCGTTGGGGAATATGCCATGTCATGGTTACTTCCAGCAAAATTAGGGCATTGCATTGGCTCCATGGATTAGGCCGACAGCATGTTGGAAAATCTTCCCAGAGGAGTATTGGGGATTGCCATCTGCAGTAATTGGAGCGCAGTATTAGGCTAGCTAACTGTTTAACTAGTCATACATCATATCTATGGGTCTAGTTGGAGTACCGAGGACATGTCGGAGTTCCGGGGACATGTCGGAGTTGCGAGGACATGTCGGAGTTGCGAGGACATGTTACATGTTAGGTCTATAGCCTCGTTTCAGAAACTGAATGTGGTCAGTGTGATCAACAGCTTATAGTGATCAAATTGTCCTGCACGGATGTGATCACTGTAAGATGAGTGCACTGTAGGATAGTTGTTTCATTGACACACTAGTTTCAGTGGCTTGTTTAATTTCCTGTTGTGAATAGTAATATTCCACTCAGGGCAACCAAACAGTGTTGTCTCGTCCTCGATGGTGGTCTTCCATCCTGTCCTTACTGGACTATTGGAACCAGACTACATGCTTGTTTAATTTCCTGTTGTGGTCCTTCTTCTTCTCACAGACACCATATCAAATGGTCTCAATGATTGTTTCCCACCCATGTCTCAATGGTTAATATCTCCCCCTCTATCTTCTATCTGTCAGGTCTGTCTGTCTGGTTGATGTCTATAGGTCATGTTTCGGAGGACGCATGGCTCTCGAGCTTTGCCTCTCCGGAGTCCGTACGGGAGTTGTACTACCAATTGGATATCACGAAATTGTGGAGAAAAAGGGGTTGAAAAGTTTACAAAAAAAGAACTGAAATATCATATTTCCATAAGTATTCAGACCCTTTACGATTACAGCCTTGAGTCTTCTTGGGTGTGACGCTACAAACTTGGCACGCCTGTATTTGGGGAGTTTCTCCCATTCTTCTCTGCAGATCCTCTCAAGCTCTGTCAGGTTGGATGGTGAGCGTCGCTGCACAGCTATTTTCAGGTCAAGGACATTCAGAGACTTGTCCTAAAGCCACTCCTGCATTGTCTTGGATGTTTGCTTAGGGTTGTTGTCCTGTTAGACAGGGCCAAAGGTTCACCTTCTGAGGTCCTGAGTGCTCTGGAGCAGGTTTTTATCAAGGAATCTCTCCGTTAAATATTTCACCTTTTATTTAACTAGGCATGTTAGTTAAGAACAAATTATTATTTACAATGACGGCCTACCAAAAGGCCTCCTGCGGGGATGGGGGCCTGGGATTAAAAATAAATTAAATAAAAATATAGGACAAAACACACATCACGACGAGACAACACAACACTACATAAAGAGAGAGACAACACAACACTACATAAAGAGAGAGACAACACAACACTACATAAAGAGAGAGACAACACAACACTACATAAAGAGAGAGACAACACAACACTACATAAAGAGAGAGACAACACAACACTACATAAAGAGAGACCTAAGACGACAACATAGCATGGCAGCAACACATGACAACACAGCATGTTAGCAACACAACATGACAACAACATGGCAACGATACAACATGGCAGCAGCACAACATGTTAGCAGCACAAAACAGGGTACAAACATTGTTGGGCATAGACAACAGCACAAAGGGCAAGAAGGTAGAGACAACAATACATCACGCAAAGCAGCCACAACTGTCAGTAAGAGTGTCCATCATGACTAGTCTCACAGTCCCTGCCGCTGAAAAACATCCCCACAGCATGATGCTGCCACCACCATGCTTTACCGTAGTGATGGTGCCAGGTTTCCTCCAGACGTGACGCTTGGCATTCAGGCCAAAGCGTTCAATCTTGGAACTCTGGAGCTCTGTCAGTGACCATCAGGTTCTTGGTCAACCCCCTGTCAAAGGCCCTTCTCCCCCGGTTGCTCAGTTTGGCCGGGCGGACAGCTCTAGGAAGAGTCTTGGTGGTTCCAAACTTCTTCCATTTAAGAATGATGGAGGCCACTGTGTTCTTGGGGACCTTCAATGCTGCAGCAGTTTTTTGGTACCTTTCCCCAAATCTGTGCCTCGACACAATCCTGTCTCGGAGCTCTACGGACAATTCCTTCAACCTCATGGCTGGGTTTTGTAAATTATATTTACCACAGGTGGACTCCCATCAAGTTGTAGAAACATCTCAAGTGTGATCAATGGAAACAGGATGCACCTGAGCTCAATTTCGAGTCTCATAGCAAAGGGTCTGAAAACTTTTTTGTCATTATGGGGGTTTGTGTGTAGATTGAGGATGTTTTTTTATTTAATACATTTTAAAATAAGGCTGTAACATAACATAATGTGGAAAAAGTCAAGGGGTCTGAATACTTTCCGAATGCACTGTAGATCTGTCTGTCTGGTTGATGTTAATATATCTCCTCTGTCTGTCTGTCTGTCTGGTTGATGTTAATATATCTCTCCTCTGTCTGTCTGTCTGGTTGATGTTAATATATCTCCTCTGTCTGTCTGTCTGGTTATGTTAATATATCTCCTCTGTACATCTGTCTGTCTGGTTATGTTAATATATCTCTCCTCTGTCTGTCTGTCTGGTTGATGTTAATATATCTCCTCTGTACATCTGTCTGTCTGGTTATGTTAATATATCTCTCCTCTGTCTGTCTGTCTGGTTGATGTTAATATATCTCTCCTCTGTCTGTCTGTCTGGTTGATGTTAATATATCTCCTCTGTACATCTGTCTGTCTGGTTATGTTAATATATCTCTCCTCTGTCTGTCTGTCTGGTTGATGTTAATATATCTCTCCTCTGTCTGTCTGTCTGGTTGATGTTAATATATCTCTCCTCTGTCTGTCTGTCTGGTTGATGTTAATATATCTCTCCTCTGTCTGTCTGTCTGGTTGATGTTAATATATCTCTCCTCTGTCTGTCTGTCTGTCTGGTTGATGTTAATATATCTCTCCTCTGTCTGTCTGTCTGGTTGATGTTAATATATCTCTCCTCTGTCTGTCTGTCTGGTTGATGTTAATATATCTCTCCTCTGTCTGTCTGTCTGGTTGATGTTAATATATCTCCTCTGTCTGTCTGTCTGTCTGGTTGATGTTAATATATCTCCTCTGTCTGTCTGTCTGTCTGGTTGATGTTAATATATCTCTCCTCTGTCTGTCTGTCTGGTTGATGTTAATATATCTCTCCTCTGTCTGTCTGTCTGGTTGATGTTAATATATCTCCTCTGTCTGTCTGTCTGTCTGGTTGATGTTAATATATCTCTCCTCTGTCTGTCTGTCTGGTTGATGTTAATATATCTCTCCTCTGTCTGTCTGTCTGGTTGATGTTAATATATCTCTCCTCTGTCTGTCTGTCTGGTTGATGTTAATATATCTCTCCTCTGTCTGTCTGTCTGGTTGATGTTAATATATCTCTCCTCTGTCTGTCTGTCTGGTTGATGTTAATATATCTCTCCTCTGTCTGTCTGTCTGGTTGATGTTAATATATCTCTCCTCTGTCTGTCTGTCTGGTTGATGTTAATATATCTCTCCTCTGTCTGTCTGGTTGATGTTAATATATCTCTCCTCTGTCTGTCTGTCTGGTTGATGTTAATATATCTCCTCTGTCTGTCTGTCTGTCTGGTTGATGTTAATATATCTCCTCTGTCTGTCTGTCTGTCTGGTTGATGTTAATATATCTCTCCTCTGTCTGTCTGTCTGGTTGATGTTAATATATCTCTCCTCTGTCTGTCTGTCTGGTTGATGTTAATATATCTCTCCTCTGTCTGTCTGTCTGGTTGATGTTAATATATCTCTCCTCTGTCTGTCTGTCTGGTTGATGTTAATATATCTCTCCTCTGTCTGTCTGTCTGGTTGATGTTAATATATCTCTCCTCTGTCTGTCTGTCTGGTTGATGTTAATATATCTCTCCTCAGTCTGTCTGGTTGATGTTAATATATCTCTCCTCTGTCTGTCTGTCTGGTTGATGTTAATATATCTCTCCTCTGTCTGTCTGTCTGGTTGATGTTAATATATCTCTCCTCTGTCTGTCTGTCTGTCTGGTTATGTTAATATATCTCTCCTCTGTCTGTCTGTCTGGTTGATGTTAATATATCTCTCCTCTGTCTGTCTGGTTGATTTTAATATATCTCTCCTCTGTCTGGTTGATGTTAATATATCTCTCCTCTGTCTGTCTGTCTGGTTATGTTAATATATCTCTCCTCTGTCTGTCTGGTTGATGTTAATATATCTCTCCTCTGTCTGTCTGTCTGGTTGATGTTAATATATCTCTCCTCTGTCTGTCTGTCTGTCTGGTTGATGTTAATATATCTCTCCTCTGTCTGTCTTGTTGATGTTAATATATCTCTCCTCTGTCTGTCTGGTTGATGTTAATATATCTCTCCTCTGTCTGTCTGGTCATGTTAATATATCTCTCCTCTGTCTGTCTGTCTGGTTGATGTTAATATATCTCTCCTCTGTCTGTCTGGTTGATGTTAATATATCTCTCCTCTGTCTGTCTGTCTGGTTATGTTAATATATCTCTCCTCTGTCTGTCTGGTTGATGTTAATATATCTCTCCTCTGTCTGTCTGTCTGGTTATGTTAATATATCTCTCCTCTGTCTGTCTGGTTGATGTTAATATATCTCTCCTCTGTCTGTCTGGTTGATGTTAATATATCTCTCCTCTGTCTGTCTGGTTGATGTTAATATATCTCTCCTCTGTCTGTCTGGTCATGTTAATATATCTCTCCTCTGTCTGTCTGTCTGGTTATGTTAATATATCTCTCCTCTGTCTGTCTGGTTGATGTTAATATATCTCTCCTCTGTCTGTCTGTCTGTCTGGTTATGTTAATATATCTCTCCTCTGTATGTCTGGTTGATGTTAATATCTCTCCTCTGTCTGTCTGTCTGGTTGATGTTAATATATCTCTCCTCTGTCTGTCTGGTTATGTTAATATATCTCTCCTCTGTCTGTCTGTCTGTCTGTCTGGTTATGTTAATATATCTCTCCTCTGTCTGTCTGTCTGGTTGATGTTAATATATCTCTCCTCTGTCTGTCTGTCTGGTTGATGTTAATATATCTCTCCTCTGTCTGTCTGTCTGGTTGATGTTAATATATCTCTCCTCTGTCTGTCTGTCTGGTTGATGTTAATATATCTCTCCTCTGTCTGTCTGGTTGATGTCATATCTTATTGTTGTTCCTATGATTGTCTTCCTTTCTTAATGGTTAGGCCTCGTTCATATCTCTCCCCTTGTCCTCCCAGGACTAATGGTTAGGCCTGGTTCATATCGCTCACCTTGTCCTCCCAGGACTAATGGTTAGGCCTGGTTCATATCGCTCACCTTGTCCTCCCAGGACTAATGGTTAGGCCTCGTTAATATCTCTCACCTTGTCCTCCCAGGACTAATGGTTAGGCCTGGTTCATATCTCTCACCTTGTCCTCCCAGGACTAATGGTTAGGCCTGGTTCATATCTCTCACCTTGTCCTCCCAGGACTAATGGTTAGGCCTGGTTCAAATCTCTCACCTTGTCCTCCCAGGACTAATGGTTAGGCCTGGTTCATATCGCTCACCTTGTCCTCCCAGGACTAATGGTTAGGCCTCGTTAATATCTCTCACCATGTCCTCCCAGGACTAATGGTTAGGCCTGGTTCATATCTCTCACCTTGTCCTCCCAGAACTAATGGTTAGGCCTGGTTCATATCTCTCCCCTTGTCCTCCCAGGACTAATGGTTAGGCCTCGTTAATATCTCTCACCTTGTCCTCCCAGGACTAATGGTTAGGCCTCGTTCATATCTCTCACCTTGTCCTCCCAGGACTAATGGTTAGGCCTGGTTAATATCTCTCACCTTGTCTTCCCAGGACTAATGGTTAGGCCTGGTTCATATCTCTCACCTTGTCCTCCCAGGACTAATGGTTAGGCCTGGTTCATATCGCTCACCTTGTCCTCCCAGGACTAATGGTTAGGCCTGGTTCATATCTCTCACCTGGTCCTCCCAGGACTAATGGTTAGGCCTGGTTCATATCTCTCACCTTGTCCTCACAGGACTAATGGTTAGGCCTCGTTAATATCTCTCACCTTGTCCTCCCAGGACTAATGGTTAGGCCTCGTTAATATCTCTCACCCTGTCCTCCCAGGACTAATGGTTAGGCCTCGTTAATATCTGTCACCTTGTCCTCCCAGGACTAATGGTTAGGCCTGGTTCATATCTCTCACCTTGTCCTCCCAGGACTAATGGTTAGGCCTCGTTAATATCTCTCACCCTGTCCTCCCAGGACTAATGGTTAGGCCTCGTTAATATCTCTCACCTTGTCCCCCCAGGACTAATGGTTAGGCCTGGTTCATATCTCTCACCTTGTCCTCCCAGGACTAATGGTTAGGCCTCGTTAATATCTCTCACCTTGTCCTCCCAGGACTAATGGTTAGGCCTCGTTCATATCTCTCACCTTGTCCTCCCAGGACTAATGGTTAGGCCTGGTTCATATCTCTCACCTTGTCCTCCCAGGACTAATGGTTAGGCCTCGTTAATATCTCTCACCTTGTCCTCCCAGGACTAATGGTTAGGCCTGGTTCATATCTCTCACCTTGTCCTCCCAGGACTAATGGTTCATATCTCTCACCTTGTCCTCCCAGGACTAATGGCGGCAGAGTGACATCATGGCCCTGATGATTCCTCCAGTGAAGCTCAAATGGCTGGAGCACCTGAACGCCTCGTGGATCACGGACGACAGCGAGTCCATCTCCACGCGGGAGGGCGTGTCCGTGCTCTACTCCAAGCTGCTCACCAACAAGGAAGTGGTCCTCCTACCCCAGCAGGTGAGAGCAGAATGAGATGAGTTCATGTCTGTGTTCCAAATGGAACTTTTGGTTCTCTGTTTAGGCCATATTGCGACACAGCCAATACTTTATTGTCTGCATTGCGTAGAAATTAGTTTTGCGTCACGTGCTCTATGTCATCACCAAGCCTGAGTGACAGTTTGTTTGTACTCTCGTACCAACTCCTTGTCAGTCTCTATCATGCCCAACATCAGTTGGTTCTGAGCACAAACAGATCTGGGACCAGAATAAAAGTTTAATGAGGCCCACAGTGAAACATCCCATAGCTAACATAGTACAACACCGCATCGTCACCACAACACACATAACACAGGCCTAATGTCACTGCTGTGTCCACAGGTGCTGTGTCTGAAGGGACCCCAGCTGCCAGACTTTGAGCGTGAGTCCCTGTCCAGCGATGAACAGGAACATTACCTCGACGCCCTCCTCAGCAGCCAGATGGCGTTGGCCAAGATGGTGTGTTCCGACTCGCCCTTCGCCTCAGCTCTCCGCAAACGCCTGCTAGTCCTCCAGAGGATCTTCTTCGCTCTGTCCAACAAGCACCACGACAAGGGCAAGGTCAAGCAGCAGCAGCACTCTCCCGAGAACAGCTCCGGATCGTCCGACCTGCGCTCTGTCGGCGAGCGGCCGCGGTCCAGCACCGACGCGCTGATCGAGATGGGGGTCCGCACGGGCCTCAGTCTGCTGTTCGCTTTGCTCCGTCAGAGCTGGATGATGCCGCCGCCCGGACCCGGAGGACTCAACCTCTGCAACGATGTCATCCACACGGCCATGGACGTGGTCTCCTCCCTGCCGCCCCTCTCCCTGGCCAACGAGAGTAAGATCCCTCCTATGGGCCTGGACTGCCTGACCCAGGTCACCACCTTCCTCAAGGGAGTGACCATGCCGAACTCTGGGGCGGACGTCTTGGGTCGGAGGCTGGCGTCGGAGCTGTTGCTGGGCCTGGCTGCCCAGAGGGGGTCCCTGAGGTACCTGCTGGAGTGGGTGGAGATGGCCCTGGTGGCGTCCGCCGTGGTCAGCACCATGGAGAAGGAGAAGATGAAGGTGTGTCCGCTGAACCAGGAAGGGCTGATTGGATACGACTGCTTCATGAACATCCTCATGCAGATGAGACGTTCCCTGGTAAGCCGTCCTATAAACAAATCAAATGTATTTATAAAGCCCTTTTTACATCAGCTGATGTCACAAAGTGTACTGTACAGAAACCCAGCCTAAAACCCCAGACAGCAAGCAGTGCAGATGTAGAAGCACGGTGGCTAGGAACAACTCCCTAGACACACTTTATTGTTCATGATTTGTTGCGTACTTCCATTGTGTTCTGTAGGTCTATTGTGCTCTTTGTAAATACCAGATGTAATATATTTGTCCTGTTTCTTCTCCAGCGCTCCTTTATTCTCATTGCTCTTGATTGATTATGTTTACAAGTCATTCCGTATGGTCCCATTTACCATATGCCGTGTACTATGGCTATATGTAGCTGTGGATCTAACTGTGTATCTGATGTCTCCTGACTGTCGACCAGGGCTCGTCTGCAGACAGGAGTCAGTGGAGGGAACCAACACGTACATCAGACGGGCTGTGCTCTTTGTATGAAGCAGCTCTCTGTCTGTTCGAAGAGGTAAAATATCCACTCAAATACCATTTTTACAGGTCAATTTACGTTCTTTTTTTTTTGTTGTCTTCTGAAAAGCTTTTATATTGCTTATGAATGCAATATGTATGGGTTATGAAGTCATGGTTTACATGTAGGTAGGTAGCCTTCTCAAGTAAAAGCGCTCATTTCCTCCCAGGTGTGCAGGATGGCGTCAGACTACTCCCGTACCTGTGCCAGCCCAGACAGCCTCCAGACCGGCGAGGCTCCCATGGTGTCAGAGACGTGTGAGGTGTACGTCTGGGGCAGTAACAGCTCTCACCAGCTGGTGGAGGGAACACAGGAGAAGATCCTCCAGCCCAAGTTGGCTCCCAGCTTCGCCGACGCACAGACGGTAAGAGACCACAGGTCTCCAAAGGTGTGTGTGTGTGTCATTTCCTGTTTGTCTTTTTTTTTTTTTTTTTTAAAGCTAGTGGTTCTCAAAGCTCTTCTCGGTGGACCTCCAGACGTTTCACAATTTTGTTTTGGCCCTGAATTAGCTCACCTGATTCATCTAGTCAAGGACTTGATGATTAGTTGAATCAGTTGGGATAGCTCTGAATTAGTTAAAATACATGGGCTTGGGGGGGCCCAGAGGTTTGACAACCACTGGTTTATAAGGAAAGCTGATTCCCCTCAGTATTACGTCTCTTGAGAAGTTAGCTAGTGTAGCCTAGTTGTGAGAGGAGACAGAACTAACAACCACTGGTTTATAAGGAAAGCTGATTCCCCTCAGTAATACAGTGGGGCAAAAAAGTACACTGCTCAAAAAAATAAAGGGAACACTAAAATAACACATCCTAGATCTGAATGAATGAAATATTCTTATTAAATACTTTTTTCTTTACATAGTTGAATGTGCTGACAACAAAATCACACAAAAATTATCAATGGAAATCAAATTTATCAACCCATGGAGGTCTGGATTTGGAGTCACACTCAAAATTAAAGTGGAAAACCACACTACAGGCTGATCCAACTTTGATGTAATGTCCTTAAAACAAGTCAAAATGAGGCTCAGTAGTGTGTGTGGCCTTCACGTGCCTGTATGACCTCCCTACAACGCCTGGGCATGCTCCTGATGAGGTGGCGGATGGTCTCCTGAGGGATCTCCTCCCAGACCTGGACTAAAGCATCCGCCAACTCCTGGACAGTCTGTGGTGCAACGTGGCGTTGGTGGATGGAGCGAGACATGATGTCCCAGATGTGCTCAATTGGATTCAGGTCTGGGGAACGGGCGGGCCAGTCCATAGCATCAATGCCTTCCTCTTGCAGGAACTGCTGACACACTCCAGCCACATGAGGTCTAGCATTGTCTTGCATTAGGAGGAACCCAGGGCCAACCGCACCAGCATATGGTCTCACAAGGGGTCTGAGGATCTCATCTCGGTACCTAATGGCAGTCAGGCTACCTTTGGCGAGCACATGGAGGGCTGTGCGTCCCCCCAAAGAAATGCCACCCCACACCATGACTGACCCACCGCCAAACCGGTCATGCTGGAGGATGTTGCAGGCAGCAGAACGTTCTCCACGGCGTCTCCAGACTCTGTCACGTCTGTCACATGTGCTCAGTGTGAACCTGCTTTCATCTGGGAAGAGCACAGGGCGCCAGTGGCGAATTTGCCAATCTTGGTGTTCTCTAGCAAATGCCAAACGTCCTGCACGGTGTTGGGCTGTAAGCACAACCCCCACCTGTGGACGTCGGGCCCTCATACCACCCTCATGGAGTCTGTTTCTGACCGTTTGAGCAGACACATGCACATTTGTGGCCTGCTGGAGGTCATTTTGCAGGGCTCTGGCAGTGCTCCTCCTGCTCCTCCTTGCACAAAGGCGGAGGTAGCGGTCCTGCTGCTGGGTTGTTGCCCTCCTACGGCCTCCTCCACGTCTGATGTACTGGCCTGTCTCCTGGTAGCGCCTCCATGCTCTGGACACTACGCTGACAGACACAGCAAACCTTCTTGCCACAGCTCGCATTGATGTGCCATCCTGGATGAGCTGCACTACCTGAGCCACTTGTGTGGGTTGTAGACTCCGTCTCATGCTACCACTAGAGTGAAAGCACCACCAGCATTCAAAAGTGACCAAAACATCAGCCAGGAAGCATAGGAACTGAGAAGTGGTCTGTGGTCACCACCTGCAGAACCACTCCTTTATTGGGGGTGTCTTGCTAATTGCCTATAATTTCCACCTGTTGTCTATTCCATTTGCACAACAGCATGTGAAATGTTTTGTCAATCAGTGTTGCTTCCTAAGTGGACAGTTTGATTTCGCAGAAGTGTGATTGACTTGGAGTTACATTGTGTTGTTTAAGTGTTCCCTTTATTTTTTTGAGCAGTGTATTTAGTCAGCCACCAATTGTGCAAGTTCTCCCACTTAAAAAGATGAGGCCTGTAATTTTCATCATAGGTACACTTCAACTATGACGGACAAAATGAGAAAACAAATCCAGAAAATCACATTGTAGGATTTTTTATGAATTTATTTGCAAATTATGGTGGAAAATAAGTATTTGGTCACCTACAAACAAGCAAGATTTCTGGCTCTCACAGACCTGTAACTTCTTCTTTAAGAGGCTCCTCTGTCCTCCATTCGTTACCTGTATTAATGGCACCTGTTTGAACTTGTTATCAGTATAAAAGACACCTGTTCACAACCTCAAACATTCACACTCCAAACTCCACTATGGCCAAGACCAAAGAGCTGTCAAAGGACACCAGAAACAAAATTGTAGACCTGCACCAGGCTGGGAAGACTGAATCTGCAATAGGTAAGCAGCTTGGTTTGAAGAAATCAACTGTGGGAGCAATTATTAGGAAATGGAAGACATACAAGACCACTGATAATCTCCCTCAATCTGGGGAACCACGCAAGATCTCACCCCGTGGGGTCAAAATGATCACAAGAACGGTGAGCAAAAATCCCAGAACCACACGGGGGGACCTAGTGAATGACCTGCAGAGAGCTGGGACCAAAGTAACAAAGCCTACCATCAGTAACACACTACGCCGCCAGGGACTCAAATCCTGCAGTGCCAGACGTGTCCCCCTGCTTAAGCCAGTACATGTCCAGGTCCGTCTGAAGTTTGCTAGAGAGCATTTGGATGATCCAGAAGAAGATTGGGAGAATGTCATATGGTCAGATGAAACCAAAATAGAACTTTTTGGTAAAAACTCAACTCGTCGTGTTTGGAGGACAAAGAATGCTGAGTTGCATCCAAAGAACACCATACCTACTGTGAAGCATGGGGGTGGAAACATCATGCTTTGGGGCTGTTTTTCTGCAAAGGGACCAGGACGACTGATCCGTGTAAAGGAAAGAATGAATGGGGCCATGTATCGTGAGATTTTGAGTGAAAACCTCCTTCCATCAGCAAGGGCATTGAAGATGAAACGTGGCTGGGTCTTTCAGCATGACAATGATCCCAAACACACCGCCCGGGCAACGAAGGACTGGCTTCGTAAGAAGCATTTCAAGGTCCTGGAGTGGCCTAGCCAGTCTCCAGATCTCAACCCCATAGAAAATCTTTGGAGGGAGTTGAAAGTCCGTGTTGCCCAGCAACAGCCCCAAAACATCACTGCTCTAGAGGAGATCTGCGTGGAGGAATGGGCCAAAATACCAGCAACAGTGTGTGAAAACCTTGTGAAGACTTACAGAAAACGTTTGACCTCTGTCATTGCCAACAAAGGGTATATAACAAAGTATTGAGATAAACTTTTGTTATTGACCAAATACTTATTTTCCACCATAATTTGCAAATAAATGCATTAAAAATCCTACAATGTGATTTTCTGGATTTTTTCCCCTCATTTTTCTGTCATAGTTGAAGTGTACCTATGATGAAAATTACAGGCCTGTCTCATCTTTTTAAGTGGGAGAACTTGCACAATTGGTGGCTGACTAAATACTTTTTTGCCCCACTGTAAGTCTCTTGAGAAGTTAGCTAGTGTAGCCTAGTTCTGAGAGGAGACAGAACTGACAACACCTGGTTTATAAGGAAAGCTGATTCCCCTCAGTATTAAGTCTCTTGAGAAGTTAGCTAGTGTAGCCTAGTTCTGAGAGGAGACAGAACTGACAACACCTGGTTTATAAGGAAAGCTGATTCCCCTCAGTATTACGTCTCTTGAGAAGTTAGCTAGTGTAGCCTAGTTGTGAGAGGAGACAGAACTTATTAAGAAGAGACAAAGTGAAGTCAGAAACCTGCAGAAACCTTTCATGGATTAAAAAGTAAAGGTGCTTCCCATCTTCTGTTTCCCGATCATGGTTGGTTATTGAAATATTAAATGAAGCTTTGGCGGTATTCAGATTGTCATACCTTCAAGCCGACCTTGTGCTACACCAGGATATTTGGTAATACCGGCCAATGAACACAATGGGCACAATTTTCAACCCCCACTGAGTTTCTATAATCCGAAGGTTAGCAATGCTAACAAGTACATTTAAAAATCCCATAGAGAATGTTAACCAAATGCTAACGATTTTATACAGTATCTGACATAGACAATTTTTCAGGACAGACATCCTAGCTCATAAAGTTACGCAAAAATGCTACTCACAGTTTGCTGCACGCACAAAACAAATATTAGACAGAAAGGGAAAGGGGGGATACCTAGTCAGTTGTACAACTGAATACGTTCAACTGAAATGTGTCTTCCTCATTTAACCCAACCCCTCAATCAGAGAGGTGCGGGGGGGGGGGGCTGTCTTAATCGACATCCACGTCATCTCTTGATCCTCTTGATTCTCTGCTGTTACCAAGAGAAGCTAACCACTTAGCTAGATAGCTAACTAGCTACTAAATTAGTACAGAGCATTTAGCACATTTTAGACAGTTAATTTAATAATTATAAGATATCTAGCTGGCAAACATTTAGTTGTGAATTCCATATGGCAACTAGATAGCCTGGCGAGTGCTGCACAACCAGTGAGTGACTCACAAGCAATGATGTGTATAATCCCTGGATGACTGACAGGGGTTGCTGTATTGAAGCCACAGGGCAGCCATCTTGGTACTCCTCCTCCGTTGTAAAAAAAGTTATAGAAATGTATTTATAAATGTCTACATTCGTTATTATCTTTATTATCATTATCTTAATGCATACTTTTAACATAAAAAGATAAACATAAAAATGTTCAATAAAATAATATATGTTTTTTTAAATCCTTAAAATATATTTTTGGGGAAAGGACTAATGTTACTGTCTCCATTACAACAGAAAAATACTTAAATACATGTCGTTTTGTCCTTTGAAACATTTAATTGAAATACTGTAGAGTTCTATCCATTCCTATGGAGGACTACTCCTACTGGGAGGAGCCAAAATGGCCGACCGGTGGCTTCAAAGCCTCTCAATGACCAGTACATAGTATCAGCAATCCAGGGTTAATATACATGATTGCTCACAAGGCTCCGGGTCTCTGGTCGTTGTGTGCTTGTAACCAAACACCGTGTGACTGGGGACTACCGATAAGCTTCATAATGGATAATGATGTGACAGGTGAAATTAAGAACACAATCTTCTTTATATCCTAACGTATTACACCAGTTGACTGCAGGTATTTAACCTCAAAAGTAGCTTCTACATTTTTTTTATGTATTATATATAATTTTTTTTATTGAATAAATTATTTCTACGTTATTGACGGTATTGGAAAAACCATCCTGTGGCTATTTCCAAATACCCCGGTATACGGTATACCGTCCAAGTGTAACCGGTGTGAAATGGCTAGCTAGTTATTCTATACTGTCGGTATACCGTCCAAGTGTAACCGGTGTGAAATGGCTAGCTAGTTATACTATACTGTATACCGTCCAAGTGTAACCGGTGTGAAATGGCTAGCTAGTTATACTATACTATCGGTATACCGTCCAAGTGTAACCGGTGTGAAATGGCTAGCTAGTTATACTATACTATACGGCACAGGTGTCAAACTCATTCCACGGGGGGCCGAGTGTCTGCGGGTTTTCGCTCCTCCCTTGTACTTGATTGATGAATTAACATCACTAATTAGTTAGGAACTCCCCACACCTGGTTGTCTAGGGCTTTATTGAAAGGAAAAACCAAAAACCTGCAGACACTAGGCCCTCCGTGGAATGAGTTTGACACCCCTGCTATACGGTATACCGTCCAAGTGTATAAATGGCTAGCTAGTTATACTATACTATCAGTATACCGTCTAAGCCTATATTGAATGTCTTAAACCAGTGTTCCTTAATGCTGGTCCTGGGACCCAAAACAGCTGCACATTTACATGTTCTGCCCTAGGACTACACACCCAATTCCTCTCATCAAAGGCTTGATGCTGGGTTGATTAGTGAAATCAGGTGTTTAAGTGCTTTAAACTACAAAGTGCATCCAGAATGACCTTCAACCCCTAGAGCCCAGCACCCAGTCCAAGGAGACTGTAGTTAAAACATTCCTGGGGAAAAAAGTGACACTCCAATCAGTTATTGTCGGAGCGGCAGGGTGGCCTAGTGGTTAGAGCATTGGACTAGTAACTGAAAGGTTGCAAGTTCGAATCCCCGAGCTGACAAGGTATAAATCTGTCGTTCTGCCCCCTGAACAAGGCAGTTAAATCCACTGTTCCAAGGCCGTCATTGAAAATAAGAATTTGTTCTTAACTGACTTGCCTAGTTAAATAAAGGTGAAGGAAAACTGTGATTCCCTGAACACTCCAATCAAAAGTTAGGCTGCGTAATAATCAGTGTTTAAAAATGACTTAGGTGATTCCCATAACACCAGTTATTGTTATCCCAGGGTTAAGGAAAACTGTGATTCCCAGAAACTGTTTGAGCACCAGGCCATAAAAGTGATGTTTGAAAGAGATAAATGGCCCTGACTGGATCAGAAATCTTCACAGATTGTTAGGAAATGCCCATTGACAAGTGTGAATCCTAAACCCTGTGCTTGTCTGTCCGTGTCAGATTGAGGCAGGCCAATATTGCACCTTCGTCATCTCTTCTGACGGCTCTGTCAGAGCCTGTGGTAAAGGCAGCTACGGCAGATTGGGTCTGGGAGACTCCAACAACCAATCAACTCTCAAGAAGCTGACCTTTGAACCTCACCGTGCCATCAAAAAGGTGACGTCTTCGAAGGGGTCGGACGGACACACACTGGCCTTCACCACGGAGGGAGAGGTGTTCAGTTGGGGAGACGGGGACTATGGAAAGTTGGGGCATGGGAACAGCTCCACACAGAAGTACCCCAAACTCATCCAGGGACCTCTGCAGGGAAAGGTAGGACTAGACCACCACATACCATCGACCACCACAGCCCCCAGACCACCACAGCCCCCAGACCACCACATCCCCCAGACCACCACAGCCCATAGACCACCACAGCCCCCAGACCACCACAGCCCCCAGACCACCACAGCCCCCAGACCACCACATCCCCCAGACCACCACAGCCCCCAGACCACCACAGCCCCCAGACCACCACAGCACCAGACCACCACAGCCCCCAGACCACCACAGCCCCCAGACCACCACATCCCCCAGACCACCACAGCCCCCAGACCACCACAGCCCCCAGACCACCAAATCCCCCAGACCACCAAATCCCCCAGACCACCACAGCCCATAGACCACCACAGCACCAGACCACCACAGCCCCCAGACCACCACATCCCCCAGACCACCACAGTCCCAGACCACCACATCCCCCAGACCACCACAGTCCCAGACCACCACATCCCCCAGACCACCACAGCCCATAGACCACCACAGCCCATAGACCACCACAGCCCCCAGACCACCACAGCCCATAGACCACCACAGCCCCCAGACCACCACAGCCCCAGACCACCACAGCCCCAGACCACCACAGCCCATAGACCACCACAGCCCCCAGACCACCACAGCCCCCAGACCACCACAGCCCCAGACCACCACAGCCCATAGACCACCACAGCCCCCAGACCACCACAGCCCCAGACCACCACAGCCCATAGACCACCACAGCCCCCAGACCACCACATCCCCCAGACCACCACAGCCCCCAGACCACCACAGCCCATAGACCACCACAGCACCAGACCACCACATCCCCCAGACCACCACAGTCCCAGACCCCCACATCCCCCAGACCACCACAGCCCATAGACCACCACAGCCCCCAGACCACCACAGCCCATAGACCACCACAGCCCCCAGACCACCACAGCCCCAGACCACCACAGTCCCAGACCACCACATCCCCCAGACCACCACAGCCCCCAGACCACCACAGCCCATAGACCACCACAACCCCAGACCACCACAGTCCCAGACCACCACATCCCCCAGACCACCACATCCCCCAGACCACCACAGCCCATAGACCACCACATCCCCCAGACCACCACAGCCCCCAGACCACCACAGCCCATAGACCACCACAGCCCCCAGACCAATACAGCACCAGACCACCACAGCACCAGACCACCACAGCCCATAGACCACCACAACCCCAGACCACCACAACCCCAGACCACCACAGTCCCAGACCACCACAGCCCCCGACCACCACAGCCCATAGACCACCACATCCCCCAGACCACCACAGCCCCAGACCACCACAGCCCCCAGACCACCACAGCCCCCAGACCACCACAGCCCCCAGACCACCACAGCCCCCAGACCACCACAGCCCCCAGACCACCACATCCCCCAGACCACCACCGTCCCAGACCACCACATCCCCCAGTCCACCACAGCCCCCAGACCACCACAGCCCCCAGACCACCACAGCCCCCAGACCATCACAGCCCCAGACCACCACAGCCCCCAGACCACCACGTTCAAAAGCAGCTGGAACATTGTTTGAATGAACTATAGTCATTTAATTATCCCGGGAGTTATCGGGAAATAATGCATGCTCTAGAAAAGCCCTTCCAAGCCAATCAGAAAAGGGGTTTTCAACAATATCATGGTATAATAATGTGTAATTTCATTAAACAAGTTTTAGTGTGTTTGTCCTCATGTCTCAATCCTGAATGTTGACTGTTGTTGTGCCAGGTGGTGGTGTGTGTGTCAGCGGGCTACCGACACAGTGCAGCGGTCAGTGAGGACGGAGAGCTCAACACCTGGGGTGAAGGAGACTTCGGGAGATTAGGTCAATATTACCACCCTGAACATTATTAACACTGAACATTATTAACACTGAACATTATTACCACCCTGAACATTATTACCACTGAACATTATTACCACTGAACATTATTACCACTGAACATTATTACCACTGAACATTATTAACACTGAACATTATTAACACTGAACATTATTACCACTGAACATTATTACCACTGAACATTATTACCACTGAACATTATTAACACTGAACATTATTACCACTGAACATTACTAACACTGAACATTATTAACACTGAACATTATTAACACTGAACATTATTAACACTGAACATTATTAACACTGAACATTATTAACACTGAACATCATTAACATTGAACATTATTAACACACTGAACATTAACACTGAACATTATTACCACTGAACATTACCACTCTGATCATTATTACCACCCTGAACATTATTAACACTGAACATTATTAACCCTGAACATTAACACTGAACATTATTAACCCTGAACATTATTACCACTGAACATTACCACTCTGATCATTATTACCACCCTGAACATCATTAACATTGAACATTATTAACACACTGAACATTAACACTGAACATTATTAACACTGAACATTATTAACCCTGAACATTATTAACCCTGAACATTATTAACACTGAACATTATTAACACTGAACATTATTAACACTGAACATCATTAACACTGAACATTATTAACACTGAACATTACCACCCTGAACATTATTAACACTGAACATTATTAACACTGAACATTATTAACACTGAACATTATTACCACTGAACATTATTACCACTGAACATTATTAACACTGAACATTATTAACACTGAACATTATTAACACTGAACATTACTAACACGGAACATTATTAACACTGAACATTATTAACACTGAACATTATTACCACTCTGATCATTATTAACACACTGAACATTAACACTGAACATTATTAACACTGAACATCATTAACATTGAACATTATTAACACACTGAACATTAACACTGAACATCATTAACATTGAACATTATTAACACTGAACATTATTAACATTGAACATTATTAACATTGAACATTATTAACATTGAACATTATTAACACTGAACATTATTAACACTGAACATTATTAACATTGAACATTATTAACACTGAACATTATTAACACTGAACATTATTAATACTGAACATTATTAACACTGAACATTATCAGCACTCTGAACATTATTAACTCTGAACTTTATTACCACTGAACATTATTAACACTGAACATTATTAACACTGAACATTATTAACACTGAACATTATTAACACTGAACATTATTAACACTGAACATTATTAACACTGAACATTATTAACCCTGAACATTATTAACACTGAACATTATTAACACTGAACATTATTAACCCTGAACATTACTAACACTGAACATTATTAATACTGAACATTATTAACCCTGAACATTATTAACACTGAACATTATTAACACTGAACATTATTAACACTGAACATCATTAACACTGAACGTTATTAACACTGAACATTATTGGTTGATAATATATTTCTCCTGTCTGGTTGATAATATATTTCTCCTGTCTGGTTGATAATATATTTCTCCTCTGTCTGGTTGATAATATATTTCTCTACTGTCTGGTTGATAATATATTTCTCCCCTGTCTGGTTGATAATATATTTCTCCACTGTCTGGTTGATAATATATTTCTCTACTGTCTAGTTGATAATATATTTCTCCCCTGTCTGGTTGATAATATATTTCTCCCCTGTCTGGTTGATAATATATTTCTCCCCTGTCTGGTTGATAATATATTTCTCCTCTGTCTGGGTGATAATATATTGCTCCTGTCTGGTTGATAATATATTTCTCCTCTGTCTGGTTGATAATATATTTCTCCCCTGTCTGGTTGATAATATATTTCTCTACTGTCTGGTTGATAATATATTTCTCTCCTGTCTGGTTGATAATATATTTCTCTACTGTCTGGTTGATAATATATTTCTCCACTGTCTGGTTGATAATATATTTCTCCACTGTCTGGTTGATAATATATTTCTCTACTGTCTAGTTGATAATATATTTCTCCCCTGTCTGGTTGATAATATATTTCTCCCCTGTCTGGTTGATAATATATTTCTCCCCTGTCTGGTTGATAATATATTTCTCCTCTGTCTGGGTGATAATATATTTCTCCTCTGTCTGGTTGATAATATATTTCTCCTCTGTCTGGTTGATAATATATTTCTCCTCTGTCTGGTTGATAATATATTTCTCTTCTGTCTGGTTGATAATATATTTCTCCTCTGTCTGGTTGATAATATATTTCTCCCCTGTCTGGTTGATAATATATTTTTCCTGTCTGGTTGATAATATATTTCCTCACTGTCTGGTTGATAATATATTTCTCCCCTGTCTGGTTGATAATATATTTCTCCTCTGTCTGGTTGATAATATATTTCTCCCCTGTCTGGTTGATAATATATTTCTCTACTGTCTGGTTGATATGTTGATAATATATTTCTCCTCTGTCTGGTGTCTTGACATATCTCTCCTCTCTGTGTTTTGGTGTGCAGGTCACGGAGACAGCAACAGCAGAAACATTCCTACTCTGGTCAAAGACATCAGTAACGTAGGAGAGGTGTCTTGTGGGAGTTCTCACACCATAGCTTTGTCAAAAGATGGCCGCACCGTGTGGTCCTTCGGAGGGGGAGACAATGGTGGGTGAAGGCTCAGGACGCAACACTGGAATCCATCGGATGTTTTTATATTAACATCGTTATTTTCGAAACGATCAATATATCTCTAAATGTCGACATATATATGGAAATATAAAAGGCAATATAAATCAATAAATATTGTTTATTGTGTAATTCTGTCTTCATATTGAAGAATGGGTTTTACTTAAATGATACGATTGGCAATATGTCTCTAAATGTCTCTGAATGTGTAATTTGTCTATCCTGCAGGGAAACTGGGGCATGGAGATACAAACCGTGTCTATAAACCCAAAGTAGTGGAGGCCTTGCAGGGGATGTTTATAAGGAAAGTGTGTGCTGGAAGCCAGTCCTCCCTGGCCCTAACCTCCACTGGACAGGTACGAATTACTGTTTACTGACTTTTTACTGACTTTTTACTGACTGTTTACTGACTGTTTTACTGACTGGTTTACTGACTGGTTTACTGACTGGTTTACTGGCTGGTTTACTGCCTGGTTTACTGCCTGTTTTACGGACTGTTTACTGACTGTTTTACTGACTGGTTTACTGACTGTTTACTGACTGGTTTACTGACTGTTTACTGACTGTTTACTGACTGTTTACTGACTGTTTACTGACTGTTTACTGACTGTTTACTGACCGTTGACTGACTGTTTACTGACTGTTTACTGACTGTTTTACATTTTAGAAACGGGAGGGAGGAATCTGCAACATTTGCAACTTAATCTTTCAGGGAACTCATTTTCAGTTGTCTTTTGTAAAATAGTTGTTTTTTTTACTTCAAGGGAGGGATGGTATCCTGGTTAAATACAAGTTAAATGAACTGTATTGCACAGGGATGGGTCACGACAACAGCAACAACGACAGACAATGCCTTGGGGATCAAAACACTGGCTGTGTCTTGGGTGGTAGAGCGGGTTTGATCTTGGAATTCTGCTAGTCAACGATTCAAGGAATTCTTTCATTTGTGAATACACAGAAGTCTATTTTGTTGGTATAATCTCTTCCTGGTTGTGTGGAGTGTTGATGTTTTCACTTACACTATATTATATTTCCAGTAGCAATGATCTCTGGTACTCTGTGTCTGGTCATAGTAAGAAAGAAACACAACTTCTGTTATTCACATTATGTTGCTCACTGTGTTACTGTAACCAGGATGTTAAAATAAGTACTTATCACAAGGTGTTTTTATATGTTTACATACAGTTCCCTTTTGTCCAACTGACAATACTATCAAAGATTTTTTACAACTAAACCAAGATAGACCACAGCCTGTCGTTTCCAATGGGAACAAACGAGTCATAGTGGGCAGACTACAACACAGGACCAGTTACTACAACACAGGACCAGTCACTACAACACAGGACCAGTTACTACAACACAGGACCAGTTACTACAACACAGGACCAGTTACTACAACACAGGACGACACAGGACCAGTTACTACAACACAGGACCAGTTACTACAACACAGGACCAGTTACTACAACACAGGACGACACAGGACCAGTTACTACAACACAGGACGACACAGGACCAGTCACTACAACACAGGACCAGTTACTACAACACAGGACCAGTTACTACAACACAGGACCAGTTACTACAACACAGGACCAGTTACTACAACACAGGACCAGTAACTACAACACAGGACGACACAGGACCAGTTACTACAACACAGGACATAGAACCAGTCACTAGAACACAGGATATAGAACCAGTCACTAGAACACAGGATATAGAACCAGTCACTAGAACACAGGACATAGAACCAGTCACTAGAACACAGGATGTAGAACACAGGACATAGAACCAGTCACTAGAACCAGTCACTAGAAGCAGTCACTAGAAGCAGTCACTAGAACACAGAACCAGTCACTAGAACCAGTCACTAGAACACAGGATATAGAACCAGTCACTAGAACACAGGACATAGAACCAGTCACTAGAACCAGTTACTAGAACACCGGACAACATAGGATCAGTTACTAGAACACAGGATATAGAACAAGTCACTAGAACCAGTCACTAGAACACAGGACATAGAACCAGTCACTAGAACACAGGACATAGAACCAGTCACTAGAACCAGTCACTAGAACACAGGACATAGAACCAGTCACTAGAACCAGTCACTAGAACACAGGACATAGAACCAGTCACTAGAACCGGTCACTAGAACACATGACATAGAACCAGTCACTAGAACACAGGATATAGAACTAGGCAGGATTAAAAGGGTCTGCATATAAAAAGTAGCCTGGTCCCAGATCTGTTTGTACAGTCTTGCCAACTCCTATGGTTATTGCCATGTCAAATCTGGAAGCAGGCCACATAAAAAGACATTGCAACAGGAAGTTACTTGCAGACAGTATCAATAGAACAACGAGACAGATATTTCCCTGCATGTATAAATGTGAAGCAGCTGCCTGGTGTTTCCACTCACTATGGTAGTGACAGGAAGACCACTGGCTGGCAGTGGGAGAAGATGGAACTAGATTTTGGCAGACATTCTGCTCATTTTCTCATCGATTAAACATTATGTTAATACAGTTCTGTTCCAAAAACTAAAATCTGTTATGAACAGAGTGGACTAAGTTTTGTAGACTTTACCCTTTGCAAAATGTTTTTTTTAAATCGCGTTGTTTAGAAGGACTGAAATGCAAATTGAGTTATTGCACAAATGCACTTTACAGAGGTGTGCGCTAAAGGAAATAATTATGCAGATGCATGCTAGAATGAGCCAATAGAATCTCCCTATCTCGTGATTGGCTCTGCCACCTATGCTGTTT